>NC_068307.1:30714230-30759230 GCF_025860055.1 Xyrauchen texanus
GACTCGTACGCTATATTCCAAGTCTTCTGAAGTCATACAATAGCTTTGTGTGAGGAACAAACCCAAATTCCACAAGAAAAGATTTTCATTTCAGTCTGATCCTCTAAAAAAACTATTGCATGGCTTCAGAACACTTGGAATATAGTGTCTAAGTTATATGGACTACTTCTATGGATCTTTTTTGTCATTTTGGGGCTTGACCGCCTCAGTCCTGCTACTTTCATTATATGGAAAAGAGTGGCCAGGACATCCTTCAAAAATCCAAGAAAGTAAGTCACATGGGTTTGGAACAACATGAGGGTACATAAATAATGGCAGAGTTTGTATTTTTGCGTGAACTATCCCTTTAATATAACTTTCCTTTTCTGGTCTAATGAGCTGAACACATTATTTTGCTTCATTAGTTTGCTCTCACTCCAGTTTTTACTTTATCTGGTAAACAAACCCACTATGAACGCAAAACCTTTAATGACTTTATGTTAAGAGTGTTAGGATTGAACCTTTCGAGCCAAAATAGTAGAGTACTATGTTCTTCTAATAAACAGAATAGACAGTCAAATCTCAGGAATACTAATTTTGCCAAAGAGAAGAAAAGAGAAAGAAATGTGCATAAAAAAATCCACTAATGATTCATGTGTTCCCTCAGTGTTCCTTCAGAGCATAAGGGTTTGGAAATAACAAATGTCCTCACCGTTACTGCGGAAGGTGGGACCTAATTTAACGTAATATCAAATATCCACGTAATAACTCATTTTTCCAGCCTCAACCGTGAATGTATGGAGATAAATTGAGGCATTGCGTTCACATTTTCCTCTCGGTGGTGTAGAGGGTTGCTGTGGAGGGCGTTGGGTCGGTCTACACTAAAATCACATGTCAGAAAGATGGAGAACAGAGAGAAGATGAGGAAATAGATTTTGGGTTTCTGGCTCGTGTTTCAGACTTTATAATGAACCCGTTTTCATGCCCAACTGTCATTGTTACTTATTACATTTAAAGCGGTTTTGAGAGAGAAATGACCTTGAAAACAAATACACCTGTGGTGTTAAGCACCACTAATGATAGCTTTAACCAAAACTGGATTGCTTCAGAAGACATGGATTAAACCACTGGAGTCTGATTGATTACTTTAATGGTGACTTTATGTGCTTTTTGGAGCTTCAAAGTATTGGTCACCACTCATGCATTGTATGACTTACAGAGCTGAGATATTCCTCTAAAAGTCTTCATTTGAGTTCATCAGATGAAAGTCAGTCATACACATCTGGGATGGCATAAGGGTGAGTAAATGATGAGAGAATTTTCATTTTTGGGTGAACTGTCCCTTGAACAGGAATGATATTTGACTAGCATTTTCTAAACGTTCTTTATGCATTACTTCAACGTTTTCCAGGTAGATTATTTCAGCTTTGATCTATTTTCCATACAGCTCAATAACTCAATAAAAGCCTGAGAATTAAGAAAAACATGCCCAAAGTTTGAACGCACTGCTTAGTGCCAGTCTTCGTTTTTCAAACACTAAAGTTATAAACTAAACTAGTCCAGAAGGACAGAAATCAAACAGATCTATTCAGACATACTTTGACCTCATCAAAATTACCAGGATAATTAGAACTTCTGAAAAAATAACAAGAACTTTGTCAGTTTTTCGTCCACATGTGCGCTGAGAGGGACCATCTGAGTGACTTGTGGGCACTGTGTGGTTGGTACATCGCCCGGCAGCTGTCATGCCACAATACCCACTCTGTTAGCTCAGCTGCACTGCGGGAAACAAGTTTTCTCACTTCAGATGTCTTAAGGTGGCAGGGCACATTAGGGATATTTAACAGACATTTACTGAACAACAAGTTATTGTCAACAAAATCAAATATATTTGACACATTTGAAAAACCAATCAATACCCACCCTCCAACCATATTTTGTTGAATATCCTGTTTTACTTGGAAATGTGTCACATTACGGAAGTAAAATTGACTTTAAATTGACTTTAACATCTTAAACTGTGAAGCATGTTTGGGTAAGTAAGCATGTAATTCTGGTTCTGGTCCCTACAAATAGTCTTATTTTATTCCACTAGTTGGCAGGAAGAACTAGGATTTTGTTTTCCTCTATAGCCTTCCATTACAAAATGCCAATTTAAAATGTAGGTGGCGCTCTAATGCATCTCAGCCCTCACAGATGTGCTCGTCCATAGACATTCAGTCTAATTTTTAGTTCAAGCACCTCCCTCATTACTTCATCATATATCTCAGCCTCTGAGTGGACTACAAGCTCAGTCTAGGTGTCATTATACATATATTTCCGATGATTTATCTAGCATGCTTTTCCTGTCGGACTGCATATTTTGATATATATAACATTGGATTATTCACACAAGCAAGCTCACAGACGAGTAAAAAAATTGCCAATTTTTTGGAAAACTTCCTAAGATATACATTTCTACAGCAGCAGTGATCAGTCCATAAAAGAGGTGCATTTTATGTTTTTAAATATCATATTTCACTTTGTGATTCTTTTAAAAGTATTTTAAACTGTGTTATTACATTACAGTCATGTTCCTGAGAATGAGAGTTTTCATTTGATAAATGATTTGTCAATTTAAGTGCTATTTTAAAGACTTTTATATTCATATTAATATTTCTACCACGTGACCTCTAGTTGGCGCTTATTTGCGACGCAGATGTTTTAAGGCCTTATTTTGTTACTTTAAGTAACAGATGCAGAAGGGATGGATATTTGTGAACAGATCGAACGATCCCACATATGCCTGACTTATGTATACGGGCACTTGAGGATTTTAAGCGTAAACCTTTTTCAAGGTATAGCACCCCCTTTTGGACCCATCAGCAGGTCCACAGAGTTGAAGAGGTTAAAGCAATACGCCATGAGAGGCTGGTGATTTTACCATGGTTAGGGATGTT
The DNA here is from genome assembly GCF_025860055.1 of Xyrauchen texanus. NCBI lineage: Eukaryota > Metazoa > Chordata > Actinopteri > Cypriniformes > Catostomidae > Xyrauchen > Xyrauchen texanus. The sequence goes on from NC_068307.1 coordinate 30,717,149, forward strand.
TTATTATGACGCAAAGCAACTTACTGTGGCGTTGGACTGGGGACACATCGATCCTCTCCAATATAGAAGTTTTTAAGTGGATCGGGTATCGGCCCACGAGCCCAATCCAAATCTGATACTGGGTGTTATTTATGGTTGTGGACTTGACTTTCATGTTTATAGGGAACACAAAATGTTAGGCAGAATGTTTGTCTCAGTCACCATTCACTTATATTGTATGGAAAAAAAGCTGTAATGACAGTAAACGATGGTGTAAGTGTAAATGATGTAGGGCTTTCATTTTTGGGTGAACTATCCCTTTAAGCAGACGTTTCTTTACATAATATCTGAAGACATGCAGCGACCGCAAAAACAATCCAAGTCTTGGCTGCTCACAGCTGTTCGTCATTCAGAAAGAATTCTACCTCCCTCTTATATTTTTATGTTCTTGGATTGTTCTCCTCCTTTGCGTTTCCTCAAGGAGAGATTATAGTGTTGAACCCTGGCAGCGCTTCTAAGGCCAGCCACAGGCCACACAGACCCGAGCTAACGCCGCCGCCACCTCGTACGGGTTGTTTAAGTGAGGCGGAACTGGTGCGATCTGCGAGACATAACTCACAGATGACAGAGCCAAAGATGACAGACAAATCACCCAACTACAGTGCGCAGGTAAATCAGAAAGCTAAATGCAAAAAGCTCTAAGGAGTTCAGACATTTTTATCATCCTACCTCAGTTTATCCTCTAACAATATTCAAATATTTAAAGAACCAAAAAATGTCAATTGTTACTGTGTTTTTTGGACATAGTATATGAATATGGTAATTATTCAGTATCATGATATATAAATAAAAAAACATGGTGTTATCATCTGATATCGTCACTATACCACCACTTAATTGTTTTTAAATCATGTGTAGAGCGGAGGGCGGGGCCAACGACACATGCACAGTCCCCAATCAGCCTGATGGGACACGCGAGGGATAAAGGCAACTGTGACGACAGTTTGATGGAGAGAGAATTACAGGCAGCTGTCCTGTGTGTGGTTATGTTTGTGTGATTGATGTAGGCCAGGAAGGGACTGGAGGACTTCGGCCAACTGGGCGGAGGGCTCGCTGGGGCGTACTTCCAACTATGGACCCCAGGTTTCGGCACCAGTGTAAGGGGGTTTGAGGGAAAGGAGGAGGCGAGAACCGGCTTAACAATATAAATACTGTTTCATTATAAAGTTAACCAAAAACACACAAACATAACCACACACAGGACAGCTGCCTGTAATTCCCTCTCTCTCGAACTGTCGTCATGGTTGCCTTTATCCCTCACGCGTCCCATCAGGCTGATTGGGGACCGTGCGTGCGTCGTCGGCCCCGCCCTCCTCCGCTCTACATCATGTTTAATGTTGGTGTAATTAAAGTCACAATTAAATCAAAATGGACCCTACTTCCTTCAAACATTCTCAACTATCATAAAACTCACTAAAAGAAAAGCCTTTTTTTGTTCTCTAGAAGAGAAATGCCGTGGCTTTCATGGACATGGACAAACTCTCACGGAGAATCTTGAGAATACATGAAGGATTGGGAATCTGTTCCAGGTTTGTGTCTTTAGGGAATCAGTACTCTGATGAAATCCAGAAGTCCAGACGTCTCTGAGGAGTGCAGCACATTTACAGTCTGGAACACACACCAGAGACAGACAAACAGATCCATACTGGTGAAAAGAAATAAGAGTGGGAATGTAGACGAGAGAAAGACCGTTTGGTGTAATCCCCTTAAGCATTTATATATCTCTCCAGAACTTACTGTAAATGGGCAGGGATGGGGTGGGGGTTGTGTTTGGGGCAAACTCTAGTTTTAGATTTATGTCTCTAGACATCACCAAAGCTCTCGATTACTCTAACCAAAGCCTTTGATGCCTGAATCAAGTGTTCCAATGCAACAAATAATATCAGATACACTTAATTGCAGTCTTTCAGCGTGCACAGCTGGTTTTCACTGGCGTCTTTCTTTATTCTGGGCTGTATCGCATTATTACAAGGCATCGACTGGCTGAGACATGCGGCCAAACCCTGTGAGGTCATTATAACATCATGCTAATCAACAACAACATGTGTTAGTCTGTGAAATGGAAACTGTGTGAAACTGTCTCGTGTTTGGCTACTGATCCAGGGCTCAAGTGTAATGGTGAGAGAGTTTCGGGCCAGTTGATGGAACTGTCAGTTGCCCAATTGAGGCTGTTATTTTCAGTGATCAAATGCGGGTTTTTTCATGCCTTGTGAAATTACACTGTCTACACCGGATGCGAGCGTCAATGCTGCGTCAAAAGCAATAGAACCCCATTATAATCAATAATGCTGTCTACACTGTAATGGTGCGTTCACATACAATGCGAAGCGAGCGTTTCGTACAGCGTGATTACATACAAAGTCAATGTAAAGTTGCGAATAAAAGCGAATTCGCGCCGGCCGTCACGAATGAAGCGAATGGTGCGACTCGAACACGCAAAATCGCTTCATTCGCGTATAAAATTAAACATTTTCAACTTGAGTGATAAATCTGCATGACGCGTTGTCGCGAAAGTCTATTAGCATTGAGATTGTCCGGGTGTCACTGACGTTCTGACGTAGTAGCAGAAAAATCTGGAAAAATGGATGAAAACATTGTTGTAGCGGTGGGTGTGGTCACCCGAAATTGTATGACACGACGTCATACATGTACAGAGACCGGACGAAAAAAGACATCGCTTGGAGGACATTGAGCGAGGAAGTTGGGCTATAGGATGTACTTTATTATGAACCAAGTCGTAGAAGCCCCTCCTCCTGTCCTTTTCCGGAATACTCGCGGGTTCGCGTTACTCGCACGAACACGAGTTTACACACAAATGTATTATCCAGCGGTTAAACTCGTGCGAGCAATGCGAGGCGAAAATTTTCTTCGTGTTGTCAGTGAACGCACCATAAACGTCCATTGCGGCTCGTCCGTTTCACCAACAGGACACGGGTGTCCAGTTCCATTTTGTGCTGCATGCGCTGGTGCTACCAATGCCAACAACACAAATAAACGGTTTAGAACGTTCATTCCGACGTGTCCAGTGTAGATATGGTGATAGGTCACGTCCACACTATTACGTTTTTGTTCAAAAATGTATATTCTTCTCTATGCTTCTCTATTCTAACTGAGCTTTTTAAAAACACTCTCCCGAGTGGATCAATTTAAAAATTACGTCTTCGCATTGTAGTGTGGACAGAGAAAATGGAGATATCTGAAAACAGGGGTGAGTTTGTTATCATGTGATCCATTCAACTCAAAACAATCAAGATGGCGGCTCATGTTGTAGCGATGTTTATGTGCTTCCTATTCACTTTTAACAACGCTTAAAGATAAATGTTCATTTGTACAACCTTCACATTGCATTCAAAGGTGTCGGGAACTTTACCCAGAATTGTTGTCCGGCAGCTAAAAGCGAGGACAATTGCATTTTAGATCATTAATGGAACAGTGAATTTTGGCATAAGGGGATTTAAGAGTTTTCATATGTTTTAGTGTGAAAATAGAAGTATGGATGGAGAGCATTACAAAAACGAAAAATATCTTTTCAAATGTTTCTGGATTAATGTGGACATAGACTTAAACCAGGGCTGGACTGGTAATATGGCACACTAGGCATTTTCCCGGTGGGCCAACGCACTTTTGGGCCAATCAGTGGCATAATGTCCATTGGGAGAACCGTCGGGCCGGTGGTTCTGCCGCGAAATATGCCATATGGGTCGCAATAAGCAAATATTAGCCACTGCGTTATGCAGAACGGACCACAAAATGGCGCCGCGATTTGCAGAAAAGGACAACGACCCCATGAACCCCCCACCACCCACCCCAATCAACAACATTTGGCTAAACCCCCTACCCCCACCCCCCGCTCAACAGTTCAGTCCTGTCTTAAACATTTGGTTTTCTATGAAGTAATGACCTTTGTCGTTGTGAATTCTGTTGACTTAAAGGTAACATTTCCACTAGCTTACACTTTGGTTTTCCACTAGCTGCTACGTTTTGTGTGCAGTGCACATTACATAAATTTAATATAAAGTTCATATAAAATTTACACCCACCGTTAGGGGTGTAAATCAGATGTTTCGTCACGATACGATCTTATATCGATTCTCTTGCCCTGTGATCCGATATTTGCCGATACTTCAAAGTCTGCTGTGATATGATTTCGATTTGACTTGATTCAGGGCCCTGCGATCCATATTCCGATATTACACAATCAATTACATTTTATTTGCACTCAAATGCAACCAAAATATAAATATATATAAAACATACTGACATACCCATGATTTGTTTCCAACTATCCGTGCTATCCGCGGTTTTCTTGGCTACAACTTCCACAGTTGTAATGAGAAATGATGTAATGAAAAATAAAGTCAAGTGAATAAAGTTGCTTCATTGCTTGATGGATAAGAGTACGGATGTGGCTGACATGCATTAAACAAGTATTTAAATAAAGGTGCTTCTTAAAAACATTGTCTATATCGATATTTAGACCTTTTATCGATAACATTGGATCATTGGTTATTGGATTGATGCACTGATCCAGATCGATGGATCATTACACCCCTAGTTAGCGTGCAGCCCAGTTTTTATAGATATGTGGACAGTCCGCTTCTTTGTGGGTCATTGGCACGTGCCAAAAGTATCACAAAGTTGTAGTAGTGCGCATGCATTAAACACACCATAACGGCTCCCAATCAGCAATAAAAAAGATTTGTTCACTTTTTTCACATTTATTTAAAAAAATGTTTTTTTATTATTTCAGTGGATAACACACATAAAAATGTGGCATGCACTTTCTTCAGAAATGCATAATATATAATGTATAAAAACCCTCGTGGCTTAAGTACAGGGTTTGATATACGGCACAACTTTTCCCGCTTTTTCTTTCTTGCAATATCTCGGCCGTTCACTCTCGACTCAGACTCTTTTAATGACTGAACTGCTGCATAAGAAGCAACTTCTTTCTTTCTTGCTGTTGGAAAAAGGAGAAAAAAGCCCATGTGTATCTAACAGTTGATTTTTATCCAGCAATCTTGGCCGCCTATAAATAGACTCAGAAATGAGCGGGCGAGTGCCGTTGAGTGAGTATATCTAATCTTACTCTCTTTTTGGGCCCAAAAATGAAATCGCAGATTAAAGAGCGGCGAATCGCACCAAGCCATCAAGCTAAATGTTTACAAAATGCATTTTGCAGAGCTATTACTGCCGCTGTGGAAAAGTGCTTCCATGTGGGCAAAAATGGAAATAATTGGCATCTTTGTCACAGCAACAGAGCTCTCATTATGTTCATATGGAACTGTACATGAGACGAAGAAACAGTCCTTCAGATAACAGGGTTTATATTCTCGATGAACTCTTATTCTTTATTTAGCTCACTTGTTTGTTTGTTTGTTTGACTGATTTTGCAGTCTTAATAAAAAGGTTAACCTATTGTTATAAATGTCACCTACAGTATATGTTCTTATTCCAAATGTACTGGTTAAATGGAAAGATAATTCTTTACTTGACATTTACTCCTGTTGTATTAGTTGTGTCTTAATGGTAGTAGCCTATGTAAATAAAATAATTAGCTCAAAAGACACAATGCACACACATAAATACATTTCAGGAGTAAATGGTACTCCAAGGCACATCAAAGAATGTCATATTTAACCATGGAACATGTCCAACATGTGGAATTACCAAGGTAAATGTCTTTAAGACCCGGTATTACCATGGTATATGCCCAAACACATGCTATTACCATGGTACATATCCACACAATTTTGCAATACCATGGTAAATGTCTTTAAAACATGGTATTATTATGGTATGTGTCCAAAACATGCTATTATCATGGTGTATATGTCCTTAAAAAACATGTTATTCCCATAGTATATGTCTAAACAGCATGGTATTTACATTGCAGATGTCTACAAATATGGTATTACCATAGTAAATGTCCAAAAAACATGGTATTTCTAAGGACAGATCCAAAAAATGGTATTACCATGGTATACATCCTTACAAACATGAAACTACCATGGTACGTGTCCCAAAAATTAAATAAAATAGGAATCACCATAGTAAATGTCCTTAAAAACATGCTATTCCCATGGAACATGTCTAAACAGCATGGTATTAACATGGTAGATGTCTGAAAATATGGCATTACCATGGTAAATGTCCAAAAAACATGAATTCCAATGGTACAGCTCTAACAAATGGTATTTCCATGGAATGTGTACTTAAAAACATGGTATTCCTATGGTACAGATCTAAAACATGGTATTATTACCAAGGTACGTGTCCAAAACTATGGCATTACCATGGTACACATCCTTAAAAACATTTATATATGTCTTTAAAAACATGGCGTTACCATGGCAAATTTCCACAAACACATAGTACTAAGAAGGTACATACAAAAAACATTCAAAAACCGCCAACTTTTTTGGACTATTAAACTATTTATACTTTGTAAGTGGCACTTTTGTTAATTGGTAAGTGAAAGTATAGAAAATAAGTTGTGCAGGACAAAATACAACAAACATAGACCAAAAATTATGCATTTGTTGACACAATTAAGAGATATAATAACTGTAGCTGTGGAGTGACTTTCAGAAAAGTCAATATCCACACAAAGTCATAAGACACATACATACTCCAGTTTTAAAATCCTATATCTGTTTTAATTGTGCAACTGCTTCAGGTCTCTGCCTGGTCCCACTGTGACTACAGCTGTACTGCATTCCTGTAAATAAATATGATAAAGCTGCAAACTTCCTTGAAGAGAGAACCCTTCTCACCTCTGTGAACCAGTCCTGAGAGACACTCATTTACACTGAACGAGAGGGACAGAGAGAAAATTCCCACCTCAGGAAGATTAGTGGATGTCCTTTTGCAGTCTTGAGGCGGACGCACTGCTGCTTCGGACACATTTTTCTCTGCCAGCGCGTTGACCCCTGGGGTCTCCCCTGAGCTGCCGACGAGTTACCGTGAGGACTGCCGCCCGCCATCGTCAATTATTCACTGTCGCCACTGCGACTTCATCCAGTTGATAAAGGAAACCGTCCTTATCGGTAACCAGCTGCTCTTAAAAAACTATTTACACCAGCCGGCCTGCAAACATCCATTCAACACCTCTATTGCTCTTCAAAGAGCTATTGGTTTTGAATAATACAGCCACTCTTCAAAATTAAATGCGACATGGGACGTGTGAAGAGTTACTGTTGATAAGGCATGTTTTTAAATGGTTATATTAATCAAAACAGTTTTTCTAGGATGTCATTTTACTCGAGGTACTAGACAAAACCGTGAAAAAATCAAACAAAATCTGTGAACCTCCTTCTGGTTTACTTACCATGGTACATGTCCAAATTACATAGTATTACTGTGGAACATGTCCAAAGCTAAATGGGCCATGAAAAAAAACATAGTATTGGAAAAAACAACAACTATAAAAACATAATGTAACCATGGTACATGCAACCTTCACAAAGATGGCATTACCAGGGTACACCTTCACAAAGATGGCATTACCAGGGTACACCTTCACAAAGATGGCATTACCAGGGTACACCTTCACAAAGATGGTATTACCAGGGTACACCTTCACAAAGATGGTATTACCAGGGTACACCTTCACAAAGATGGCATTACCAGGGTACACCTTCACAAAGATGGCATTACCAGGGTACACCTTCACAAAGATGGTATTACCAGGGTACACCTTCACAAAGATGGCATTACCAGGGTACACCTTCACAAAGATGGCATTACCAGGGTACACCTTCACAAAGATGGTATTACCAGGGTACAATTTCACAAAGATGGCATTACCATGGTACACCTTCACAAAGATGGTATTACCAGGGTACAATTTCACAAAGATGGCATTACCATGGTACACCTTCACAAAGATGGTATTACCAGGGTACAATTTCACAAAGATGGCATTACCATGGTACACCTTCACAAAGATGGTATTACCAGGGTACAATTTCACAAAGATGGCATTACCAGGGTACAATTTCACAAAGATGGTATTACCATGGTACACCTTCACAAAGATGGCATTACCATGGTACACCTTCACAAAGATGGTATTACCAGGGTACAATTTCACAAAGATGGCATAACCATGGTACACCTTCACAAAGATGGTATTACCAGGGTACAATTTCACAAAGATGGCATTACCAGGGTACACCTTCACAAAGATGGCATTACCAGGGTACACCTTCACAAAGATGGCATTACCATGGTACACCTTCACAAAGATGGTATTACCAGGGTACAATTTCACAAAGATGGCATTACCATGGTACACCTTCACAATGATGGCATTACCATGGTACACCTTCACAAAGATGGCATTACCAGGGTACAATTTCACAAAGATGGTATTACCATGGTACACCTTCACAAAGATGGCATTACCATGGTACAGATGACATTACCAGGGTACAATTTTACAAAGATGGCATTACCATGGTACACCTTCATAAATGACACTACCTTGATACATGTATAAAAAACAGTAGTGCAGAAACTGATTTCAGAAAAGGCACATTTGCTTATATTAATCAAAATAGTTTTACTATGATGTAATTTTACAACCAGGAAAATAAATAAATAAATCCACACACCTCCCACACGGTTTAACTTCCTGGAGATATTATGAAGACGGCTCATATATTGGAATTTCATTTAGACACACTCAATCACACATTCAAGTTGCCATAAATCAAATGAATAAAGTTTGATTTGCTCTCTCTCATGCGAGAATAAACAGTACGTTTAACCAGATGTAAATGGCGATTGTATTTGTGTTTGACCCTGTATTGTTTGTGCGAGCGTGTTTGTTTTGTGCATGTCTGATGTAAAAATGTTAAGTATTCTGTCTGGCGTTCCCCTCAGGGTCGACCCGACTCAGCAGAAAACAGGCTTCCAGCGCGGCAGTGGCGCTTAGTGCGGCCATCAATCACTTGACAACACGACAAACTCACTTTCACCATGATATATGTCGTGAGTCACCAATTCCAGTTAATCAAGTCATTACACACGAGTCTGTGAGCAACCTCAGCTGGCCTGCGTTAAAACATCAGGAAAAATGCCTTGATTTTATATTCATTTATACAGTGGGATCCAAAACACCACCAGTGAAAATACTTCTAGTTGGCATTTTCTTTATTTGATGAAAAAGTTATCTTTACAAATTAAATGATCAGTATACCATTTTAACTGAAAACTTGAATTGAAACAATAATATGACATAGTATTTGATGGTTCTTATTATTTCTCACCTTTTTACTCATCATACACCATAATGAGCATGTTTAGATGCACACCACTAACTACACTGATAATAATACACTCAGCGTAATACACTGAGGTTGGACGGAGAATCGGGGCAGTGGGGGCGGTATTGCACTCGCTCTATCGCACCGTTGTCACGAAAAGAGAGCTGAGCCGGAAGGCAAAGCTCTCGATCTACCGGTCAATTTTTGTCCCTACCCTCACCTATGGTCATGAAGGCTGGGTCATGACCGAAAGAACTAGGTCACGAGTACAAGCGGCCGAAATGGGCTTCCTCAGAAGGGTGGCGGGCTTCTCCCTTAGAGATAGGGTGAGGAGCTCAGTCATCCGTGAGGAGCTCGGAGTAGAGCCGCTGCTCCTTTGCGTCGAAAGGTGCCAGTTGAGGTGGTTTGGGCATCTAGTAAGGATGCCCCCTGGCCGCCTCCCTAGGGAGGTGTTTCAGCCACGTCCAGCTGGGAGGAGGCCTCGGGGAAGGCCCAGGATTAGGTGGAGAGATTACATCTCCACACTGGCCTGGGAACGCCTCAGGGTCCCCCAATCAGAGCTGGTTAATGTGGCTCGGGATAGGGAAGTGTGGCACCCCTGCTGGAGCAGCTGCGCGACCCGACATCGGATAATCAGTTGAAGATGGATGGATGGATGGATGGATGGATAAGCGTAATCATGTGTAAGAACGTGCAGGTAATCACACTGAATATTTTTTATTTGTTTGCATGTTTACATAGGATTTTGCATTGCGGATATTCAATGTAATCTCAGATATACACACATATTTCTCACAAAACTTTGCAATCTCACTTCTAGGAAAAGAATAATTGCACTATTGAATAAATGAATAATAATTGATGCAAATGTTGAAGAAATCTGCAATTCAGATGACTACAAAACACTACAATCGCTGCTTCTTATAAAACTAGATAATGCCATTTGTCAAGATGTAAGTGTGCATGCTACATTAAGAATAGGGAGTGCTTACGGTGTGGAAAGTGCATACGAAGTGCGCAATTTGCCATGGTCGCCATGTGGGAGACGTGATATGAGTTTAGGAAACATATTTATAACCCCCACCTCACACACACACGCACACACACACGCACACACAGAACTTACGAAGCGCCAGTAAAATGCACCATAGAGGCAGGTGGACACCTGGTTGCATTTTAATTGAAAACATGCTTTGTTTTGCCTTTTAAATCAGGTGACTTGCACGCCGGTTCATTATACGCAGTCACATTTCCATAGAGGGCTGTGCGAGCAGGCCCCCAACATAAAACAAATGACTGGCTCTCGTGATAAATGGTTCTATTAGCAATCCAGATTGTTAAACTCAGATATATCGGAGCCAAGGGGAGAGGCGGCCCATTTATTTTCCTCTCCTCACACAAATAGCTTGTTTTTTATGTGTAAATAACATATTAAAAGTCTACATTAGCCATGTTCCCTGATAGAGGCGAAACCATTGGAAATAAACAATTCACGACAGGGGTATAAAACAGAGAGCTGTTTAATAGCAGCCGGTCGCGGCGTCTTCGTGGTGGGCATGACTTAGGTGTCAACAGCACCGCGGCTTGTTGTAAACTTCAAACTGACCATAAAGCCCTGGAACAGCGCTGTATATTAAAAGCGTCTTTCCGACAGCAGACTCGAGGGAATGTGATCCCGGGTTCAAGGACCGCATCTCCCGGGCCCCACGCTGCATATTCACTTATCAGAGTCTGCAGCCAGAATAATAAACTGGATTAAAGCGATAAGTAATTGTTCTGTCGCAGAGCGCCAGAAAACAGCTGAGACTCTTTCCTGAAAGTGAGGAAACTGAGATCAGATGCTACTGGGACCAGCCACTAAACTGCACTCTAGACATGGAAGATGCTGCCCCGCTGAACAAGAACAGCTTAAAACAGCTCCTAAAGTGATTTTCTGGTCTTATTAGGCCACCAAACTGGATTCTACTGGTCTGGCAGGTCTGGTTTGATGGTTTTATAGGGGTTTGGGCACTTGCCATATGGTCAAAACCAGATAACCAGGTGAACCCCAGATTGGTTATTTCGAGCTCTGGTGTTAATTGTTGACCAAAGTCTTGCTAGTTTAGCTAGTTAGCAATTTAATGAATTTCTTTTTTTTTTTCTGCACAATTCAAGATGCTCTAAACCATCCTAATGTGGGTTCAGCTGGTCTTAAAGCCTCACAAGCTGAAAAAACCCACAACCCCTCTAAATCCAGCAAACAGACCTGGGCCTGGTTTCCCAATAACATTCATCTTAACGGTAAAGAGCGTTTACTACAAGCAATTCTACGAACTTTCGTTATTTCTTCAGTGCGTTTCCCAAAACTGCACTTAACATAAACGAGCGAGGACGCGCTTTAAGTGCCACTTAAGAGAGTTGCTGTCCATGCGACAGTGCTCAAATGTGAATGTACAGTGCTGCTCATCATTGTAACTATTATAGTTGTGCGTAACTTTGTAGGTGTTTAAATTGTATCAGGTGTAATTTTGCTTTTGTCCTGTAGGTGTCTGCATAAGTCTATGTGCTTATGATGCTCTTAGCGCTGTACGATTACTCCAGAGCACTCATAAATCTCAGAGCATTTTCAAATACCACTTAAATGACGATACTTTTGGGAAATGGGCCGCAAAACTAAGATGAATCGTAAAATGGATTCTACGATCTACTTAGGCTTACGATGCTTTTGGGAAACGAGGCCCTGCTTAGGCTGGTTTGACTGTTTAAACCAAATAGTTTTTATATGGGTTTTGGCACATGCCAGCTGGTCAGAACCTGTACACCATCCTAAAACAGTTTAAGCTGGTTTTTAAGCCTCACCAGGAGAAAAGTCCCAAAACCCCATTAAAACTAGCCAACAGACCAGTTAGCCGAGCTTAGGCTGTAGAAGCTGGTTGACAAACAATGTCTTGTTGGTTAAACCAGTTAGCTATTTTATTAGAAATGAATCCTGCACACCATCCTAAACTGGTTTAAGATGGTTTTTAAGCCTCACCAGAGGAAGAGTCCCAAAACTAGCCAACAGGCCAGCTATCCGAGCTTTGGTAGATAGAAGCTGGTTGACCAACAAAGTCTTGCTAGGTAAGCTAATTTGCTATGTAATTCGAATTTTCTGCACAGTTTAAACACTATTAAAAATGCTGAGTTATGTTTTTTTACCCAAACGCTGGGTTAGTGGCTGGGTCATTCTCACTGACAGTTGAAACAATGCACCCCTTTACCTATTGCACGCTTGTTGGGTTGTCTTCAGAAGTGAGCGTTTCTCAGGGTGGACAAGTTGGTGGATTTATTCGGAGTAATAAAGGTTTTTATCAGTGTTTTGTATCTATAATGAAAATACAAAGATATTGTTTCGTAATTACAATAGGACAGTTCATACAACATTAAATTATATTAGAAGTCAAGCTTGCTTCGTTACTTTTGGCTTTTCTAGCTTGTGCCCACTGGGACATTAGCAAGTTTGCTATTCTCCTTTTCTGTTTTTTCATTAATGCAAACGTAATCTTTTGTCATTCTGTATCCAAAGTATGTCCATAGCCTATAACACTTTATCTACACCAGACGCGAGCGGTGCGTGCTTGCTTCATCTGGCGCTTCTAATGTTAAATGGCCATTTCACATGACTCGCGTCAGCTTCAATGAAAGTGTCATGCGAAGCTTTGACCTCCACGTTAAAAGTGTTGGTGTGCACAGTAAACATTGAAAACATGTATTGGATTTTAGAGCAGAAAAATCTCTTGGGAATTGCTTTGATAGCTTTCTTGCAGAAAGTGATAGAGTTGACCCGTCGACCGTCTCGGGATGCGCGTGGCAAGCTTAAATAAGGTAAAGACCTTAAACCTTAGGATGCTCGAAAACAATAAGCTAACTAATGAATATAAATAAATTATGAGACATTTTATAACTTTTAATAAAGTTTGAGTTTATTTATTATTTCTTGTTGCTTTGTATTTCCTGTATAATTGCTAACATTGGGTCTCATTGTTTAACCTATAGTTATTACTTGATAGCCAGTGTCTTATTTGTTTTTCAAGACACCCAGAACATCCTTTCAAACAGCAAAAATAAATATTGTTCATATGACAAATGTCCCAATTTCATCACTGTCTTTGATAAACAATTAATGACCACTTTTAAATAATGGCAGGCCACCAAAGTTTTTCATTAAACTGAAAAGAATGACACAAAATCACAAAGTTTATTACCATTTCAAAGGTGGCACTCAACCAACATTTTAGCGACTCCAGAAGGATCATGCCGTCCACTACAGCGACTGTCGTTTTAACTAATTCATTACTTTTATACTCTGGAGGTAAGAACAAGCTCTTTTGGCCTCATTATAGACAACCTTTATCAGATTTCTATGGACAGTTTTAAAACATACTCTTTCACTTTTACTGTCGACCCAGAAGAAAAGTTTGAGGTAGCAAAAGTTAGCAATCTGCACCATGAAAGACTGTTAAAGGCCTATCCTTATAATAGTACTATAGCATACATCAAAGTAAGACAAATTACAAATGAAATGATTTTTCCAGACAAAAAGACCCCAGTAATGGACTGAATAGCACAAGCGTCTCCTCTAGACCACCAGAGTTCTCAACAATGTCTCAAACTGTGCTCAGATTTCTGAGACACCAAAGTCTACAATCAAAATCCAGAGATCTCAATATGAACTCAAACAATTCTCATCAAGTTCTTCCAAGAGCAAATGAGCTGAGCTCTGTTATCTACATACATTTCAAGCTCTTCTTCAGCCGACTTTGTTCTGAAAGTGTTTTTCCATTGATTTATTTCATACGGATTTGATAAAATCCTTCATAAAAGAGTTGTAAGCTACAAACTGAACCAAACAGCTTTGACATCAATCAAAAGATTACAAACTTTGCTACAAATAAATATTTGAAAATCAGTCAAAAAGACAAATGTACTAGACTGTGTACTAGGGATGTACCAATGTATCGGCTGCCGATTTACATTGGCCAATAGTTGACCAATTAAATCCACAGGCATATTGGTTATGCATGAAAAAAAAAGCTGATATGCAAGACAGTTGGTTTATTTATAATTAATAAGTAGCACACTCAGATGCACGATCCAAAAATAATAATAGCCACAATATCTAGAGGGGTTAGCACTCCTAAGAACATTTAATATATTTTATTTGTATTATGTCTCGTTTTCACACAAACCAGCAGACTTCTGAGATACCGGTATGATATCAATAATGCTGCATGATTAATTGAATTAAGATTGAAATCGTAATTGTCACAGTTTGTCTCCACCATGTTCAAGGACTCTTATTTTGAAGTGTTCCCCAGCACTGCGTTTCCCAGAATCCACTGCCCCAATCACTTCATTGTTATCCCCACCTGAATGCGATCCCTCATTAGTGTATATATATATATATATATATATATATATATATATATATATATATATATATATATATATTAGCGTTTGCATCCACTCCAGCAAATGTTCTACTCCCGTGTTTGTGTTTGTCTCCTCTGTTCCACTCCAGCACACCAATCGTTACAGTAATATGGCCTTAGAGCTCACGGTCTGTCTTCAAAGGTTTAACATTTATCGTTAAAAATGTATTCGCCTATGAATAAAATTGATGGAATTTTTACTTCCGGACCCAGATTGTTTCGCTCTAGACTCTTACATTACGTTTCTATTTTTTATATGAAGTTTTTGGAGCAAGCAGCGCCCTCTAGCGGTCTGGATGGCATTTTGCATTATCAATTATATCACTATAGAATTTAAAAGGCATTCCTTTGGTAACTTTTTATTTTTAATTGATGTGGTTAATATTTCAGTGGAATTGCCCAACATAATATGTTTGCATAATATGAATTTGTGATGTAAAATGTTAGTTGTAATGTTTAGAACTGCAAAAATAACCTTCATTTTTGTACATCAAGCATCATGCTATGATATTTAGTTATTTTTGGCCTGTCAAGTGTTCAACAGATCCAATCCATGTTCAGAGGTAATTACTTGTGTTTTTTCTTAATCCCCTTTTCTCCCAATTTGGAATGCCCAATTCCCACTACTAAGTTGGTCCTCATAGTGGCGCAGTTACTCGCCTCAATCCAGGTGGCGGAGGACAAGTCTCTGTTGCCTCCCCTTCTGAGACCGTCAATCCACGCATCTGATCACGTGACTCGTTGTGCATGACACCAGAGACTCACAGCATGTGACTCACCACACGCCCCATTGAGAGCGAGAACCACATTATTTACATTTACATTTACATTTATGCAATTGGCAGACGCTTTTATCCAAAGCGACTTACAGTGCACTTATTACAGGGACAATCCCCCCCGGAGCAACCTGGAGTTAAGTGTCTTGCTCAAGGGCCCAACAGTGGCATCTTGGTGGTGCTGGGGCTTGAACCCCTGACCTTCCGGTCAGTAACTCTGAGCTTCAACCACTGAGCCACCACTGCCCCATTATAGCGAACACAAGGAGGTTACCCCATGTGACTCTACCCTCCCTAGCAACCGGGCCAATTTGGTTGCTTAGGAGACCTGGCTGAAGTCACTCAGCATGCCCTGCATCTCCAGGGGTGATAGTCAGCGTCAACACTCGCTGAGATACCCAGACCCCAGAAATTACTTCTTGTTAGAACACAAGATTTTGTACATCTTCATTAATGTTTTTCTGGAAACTTTTTACTTTAGGACACCGTTACTTTACCATGGCACCACAGCCACAGTACATTTCATAAGAAAAATTGTATTTAGATCAAAGTAGTTGGAAATGCATAAGAAGTTCTCCAGGATGTATGATATGAAATTCTACTTTACGCAAAATCTTTGACATAATTTCCCCCTGCGGTTCAGAAATGAATCGTATTAATCATGTAAGAGTGAAAATCACACTCTATAAATTATGCCATTCAACTGTCTTGTTGCCATTTTGTGGCCTATTTTTCCGCTCCTTTCTTGAGCAAATCATGGATCTTTCTTTTCTTTATAATGGCAGGCCACCAAATTCCTTCATGAATCTATAAAAAGGAGGACTAAAGGACTGTGCCATCCACGGCTAACATTTTAACTAATTCATAACATTTATACTCTGGAGGTCTTTCTGTCTCATTACTCACTGCTTTTATCGACCTTCTAAAACATGTTTTAAACATGCTAACTCTCGCTATCTGTCCATCCCTGTGTGTGCAACTTTTGATTCATCTCAATGCAAACACAATGTTAAAAAGCCCAATAGAACCGATGCACCATGTGTCCAATCGGCAGTGATTGTGCAATACAATGCCTGCGGTGCTCTGATTGTGCGAGTAAGGCGTAGCATGCGTGCACGGGGCAGTCACTCTGTATTAATGAAGGGCGCTAACCGAATGCAATATTAGGATTCATATCAGGCCTGATGGAAGTTCACCTCTGACTCTTGGGGTGGAGGGAGGCCTTTGGTCCCTCTTATCAGGGACGACCAGCTAGATATTCCTCTAGTTCACTTCCTGCACAGTATTTTAGCTTTGAAATGTATATTTCATGGCCAAATTAACTTTATTAGTTCTAGCGGAGTCGTTGTATAGCTCTAAAACGACAGCAAAAGTCCATGTAAAGCATGTCACCTGACCCAAATTATAGCTCTTACAAGAGCAGGGCAAAATATGGTTCAATTAAATCAAAAGTGGAGTTTTGTAGCATTTGGTCTCTTACCTTTTAAGTCATCTATCTGCTAGTGCACTCCAATGATGCCAAAATTTGTTTAAAATGGACATCACCATGTTCGTAAGGGTTTGTTCATATCTTTGTCCAATCAAATGCTCTCTAGAATGAGCATGCCCCTCCCAAATACCACATGTGTCTGACTAGAAATAAAATGTAGTAAATCAAATGAACTCACGCCTACTTCACCATTTCTAAACCTCACCATTTAAAAAATAAAAAAGGCACAAGAACTTCTATATGTTCCGCGTTTCATGAGGTCTTTAGAAGATTATTTATATATACTGATGTGCTACTGGACACTTTAAAATAGCTTCATTAAATTCAATTTGCACCTAAAATTGATTGGTGGTTTGGGATCAACTGGATAAAGAGAAAAGGCAAGGTCGTACCTCTAGAAAGGGATGATGAGGAGGGTTTTTTGGGCAGCTCACTGAAGCCATTTCCATTGAGAACGGACGTCTTACAGTCTTTCTTCTCTGCGGCTGTGGGCACATCGGCCTCCATTCTTAACAGTTCTAGAAAAAATAAAGAGAGCCATCAAGCAAAATATCCATAATGATGTATTTTATCACAGCAAACTTGATGGTGTTAAGTTGAGACAGTAAACTCCTAGTCTAGAGGAGATGTCATCACTCTGATCTGCCGATAGAGGGCGCTCTATAGAACATCCATACGGCTGTAAACAATCACAGCAGCCTGTTAATTACGCACACGCATTCTTAAAGACCATTAGTGCAAAATGAAGACAAAGGCTTAGATATAACAGTGTCAGGGCATGGGAACACAAAACATTTATATTATGATTATTAGTTAACGATTAATATACAAAATCAGTCATTCGAGCTGTTGCAGGTGTTTATGAGTTTATGTTTGAAATGTAAATGATACATTTTATTGAATACAGATGTAAAAAAAAAAATATGTAAAAGGGGTTCACTAAAATGTTAAAATAATCTGAAAAATAAATTACATTTCACAATGCTTCACAGGTAAACATGACTTTTTTTATTATTTGTAAGTTTATAATTAGTTTTATTGAGCTGAGGTGAACATGTTATGAATTTAAGTTTGGTAAATTAAGTGGGATAAATAAAACTTGATGATGTCATGTATTGAATGCAAGATTTGCAAAAATAATGCTACTAGTACTACAAGTATTGTGGCTAATAAATTAGTTAATAATAATAATAATAATACTAATAAAATATTCCTTCTGTTAATAAACCTTATAAAAATTTGTAAAAATTAAAAAAAGGCAATTTTTATTTATTTTATTTCAAGTAGGGTTGTCGATTTAACACATTAATTTAGTGCGATTAATTATATAAAAAATAATGTGTTAAAAAATTTACGTAATTATTCATGTCCTCGGACTGTAATAAGGAATATTCTTATCATCTGAGCAATTGCAGCTTGTAGTTCCACGTGTTTTCTCCAGGGGGCAGTAGGTGAAACTCCAGCTGTATAGACAACACACATCTTATCCAGAGAACAAACCACCCTCACCGACAGCAGACAGCACAAGATGAGGACATGTTCTTGTGTTCAAACACAAATCAGAACACAGGGATCTCAAGACGGGTTTTTATAAGTATTAAACTACGTTTAACTTGACACAGCGACCTAAAAACTGTATGTTTATGACGTGACACAACCAAAGTGAGACGCTCCAAAAGCGTCTGTCTGACGCAGCTCTGCATTGATGCGTCCTTAAACAAGCCCTTATAATAAATCTGATTGACAAATTGAATTGCAAAATGGATTGCTGTGAACTGTAGGTCAATGATTGAATTGATGTTCAATAATATGGAAATAAACAATATATTTGATTCTAAAGCCAATTTATATATTTTTCTATCAATGCTTAACTCATCTGTCATAATAATGTAATGCATTTGAATTATCTGAATACAATTTTTTATTATCTGCTGTATATATTTTATTTATAATTATTTAAATATAAATATCTATAATTATGTCACAATTATTGTATTTTTATTTGAGGGGATTTCTCAGCTAATATTTATAAATGCGATTAATTGCGATTAAGTTGATAAAAAATTGGAATCGATTGACAGCCCTGATTTTATGATTAAGGGTAAGGACATTTCCATTCAACTGAACTGAATAATCTATAAATGGTGTACATGTTATGAATTCAGAATAAAAGTTAATTATTTCATTAAAATGAAGGAGGAGTTTTAAGCAATACAGTTTAGTAAATGGCAAAGCAACTACATTTGCAGTGGCATCATTTGAACTACTGACTTTCCAAAGTTAAGCATGTATAAATACATGTAATTTATACATTTAAACCATTTGTGTAAATCTTATTTTTGTCAGGAATAATTGTTTTGTGTGAAGGAAGCAGTATATTATACGTTAACACTAAAAATGGCACTTTTTGAATAGGCTTGAATGAGAAGTCGCTGATTTGTTTATTAACTCGTGTCACTTTTCCCTCCTTTTTTAAGTCAAGGTAAGCCGATTAAAGGTGGGACACACTCGTGATCCTGGATGGCATCTGTTTCTGTTTTCCTTCGCCAAGCATGACGTGCCCCCTGTAAGGCCACATGCACCATCTAGTACTGACAGAAACCCCCCAGCAACACCCTGGCAACTACCTTTGCATTATGGCAGCAACGTTAGCATGGACAAACACCACTCTAAAAAAACCTCAATTTCTGGAGTGTTTTGATCGCATTAATGGTGTGTACTGAAAATAAATTCAACAAGTGTTATATATACTTGGTGCACTGTAGAATTCATTATTACTCCTGTAAGTGTGCTGTTCATTCACAACTCAATTATAAAGCTTTTTTTGATGCTTCAAGAGCTTTCTAGAAACAAGCAGCATCTTTGTCCTTGCAGAATGACTGAAACAAGTTAAAGACAAACATCTGAACACAGAGAGCGTTTGAGATCACAGGGCCGGACGAATCGGGTCAAAGAGCGTTCTCAGCCCGCCACTCAGACACCCCTGTGGAGTTCGGAGCCGCATGCTTGCCGTGGGAACAGTAAGATGGGATGATACAGGTGTCAAAGACCAAACTGACAGATGGTCCAATGCAAACGCAAACAACAGGCACTACGGTTTCTTTCCCGACTGCGGAACAGAATCAAGTCCAGAGTAAAGACAATATGATGGAGAACGTCTACTGTCAGGTTAAAAGATTATTTCACACGAAACCAAAAAATGCTGTTCATTCACGCAGCTTTTCTTCCATACAATAACAGTTCTTGATGACCACGACTATCAAGCTCCAAAAAGCATCAAACAAAATGCACAATAAAAATATTGTAAGTGTAGTTCATACAGTACGACTCATGCATTATATTCCATATAAGTCTCCTTAATCATACGATTGATTTTGTGAGAAATACACACAATTTTAAGTCACTCACTGAATTTTTTAGATATAACAATGATCAAGATTTGGAAAAAAGTACATGAGTTGTATGGACAATTTTAATGACACATGAATTGTGCTTTTTTTTTTTAACCCTTTTGGAGCATGACAGACAACGAACTGTCAATATTTGGAAAAATGTTACATAATGACAGAATTTTCCTTATGGTGAACCCTGCCTTCAAAGCACCAATTCAACAGATTTCACCTCTACAGGTGATATTAAAGTCTTGAAACACATCTTGGAATACAGCAGAATTACACACAAAATACATATAGACACAAATACAAACACACACACACCAAACACTGACTGAAAGAGCCGTCACGCTGTACGACAGACCTGCAAAATGATCTAAAGCAAGCGAACATTTGTCAAATCTCATTTCAGTGATACAAATCAGATCTGCTCTTCGTCATGAGGAATGCAAGATAAAATTTGTCAACTTTTTTGTTAGATTTTATCACTGCTGCTTTTTCCATTCTGAACACATAGCAGCCCTTAATATATTACAGGCCATGAAAGCTCACTTTTCACTTTCAAAATAAATTAGACCTCTTTGTATGAATACGTACTTCTAAATACATTTTTCATAAATGCGGCCAAAGCATAAAAACGGTTGAAAAAACCCCAAAAGTGGAGAAACCCACAAGCACGAGCTTTTCAACATCTCAAAAGCAGTTTGTGAGCCAATCAACTACTTGGGACACATCAGCTTTAAATTACTGGCTTGTAAGTTCACACTCTTGAAAATTTGGTGATGGACAGACTAGTGTGTTCTTTATGAGCTGGTGGTGGACCGGCTCTACCAGGTGTGAAAGGCTTTTCTACAGCAGTCTGGTGACTTGAGTCAAGACACCATGTGAATGCTGCACTACTCAAGAACAGAGTTCCCCGCGGCATGCGCGAGCTCATTACGAGAGATCGGTCAGGCGGAAAAACTTGTGCTATAATGCCAACATCATTAATTGTGGCCCTTGAAATAACCGCGGTCATTCACGCGCTCGAGGTAAATGGCTTTGATCTGATCCGCGATCAGTGTGTTTTGCACGGTCTGAATGAACTGTTATTACTCTCTCAGAAGATGTGTGTTTAAAAGTGATTATTTAGTAGACGACGGTAAGTGAGAAAGCCTGTGATCTAGGGATTAGCATTTTTAATATGGCATTTTAATTTAGCACGAACAAAAAGTGATTGCACAGTTCAAATTTCACTTTAATGTCATGCAATGAAAATCTGTGCTGATATGTTTAATTATTGCATGGCTGGGCGATGTACTAAAATGTATTATATATTTATGAAATAAAATTTAAAGCAAAATTGTGATTATTGCAATGATTTTATTTGACCATTAAGTTTCCAGAAGAGCGTATTACTCAAAAGTCTTATGATAACTCGTAGACGGCAAAATTGTAAAATATTTTATGACTTGGCTCGTACAAAAAGGTACGATTTTATTTCCCATAGAGACCAATCAACAAACTCAGTACAACAAATCGATACAATACAGGCATGACATTTTAGCCTGCTATCCAACACTTTATTTTAAGAAGGGAACGTCTGTGAATACATTTGTTTACTCATTCCATATTATATTTACCAATACAAATGATTAATGTCCATAAAGTGTTTTCCAATAAAATCATTGTTAGGTTTAGGGTTTGGGATTAAATGTCAGACAAATTGTAAAAACACTCAAAACCGCCATGTTTCTCTTTCTTCCGTGATACAGAAGAGCGATTTTTATATAAAAATGATGGCCAGGTTTGCGGTTTGGGTCAGGTGTTACACTTTATGTTTAGGATTAAGTTAGGGGTTAAACATTAATAACAATGTTCGTAGGTTTGTTTATTTTTCTCTATAAGAGTAAAAGTCGTACCAGCCAATTTATAAAAATTTTCCCATCACAAACTATTATTAGAGATGATTTGTCATGAGATTGGGTTGTGTTCCTAGACAAGTCTTGCAGTCCTTTTTTGTTTCGAGTTTTGCCGTCTTTGTTTTCACGACTAATTTAAACATCCGTAGCAAAAACGAGCTGGTAAGTTCAGTTTACACTGTCCGTTTCGACAATTGATTCAAAACTCTGATTCAACAATTCATTTCTCATCCTTCAAAACTGTTAAATGTTATATAGTGTTGTTTTATAACTATATATGTAAAAAAATACAAATTACATATCTTCAAAAGGCTGAAATATATATCAAATTAATGTTAAATGTTAATTAGCTATTCTAGCGTATAATGGCTGTGAACAATTTTCATTTCTAAAAAGCTTCCCATGCACATCAGGTGCTCAAGAGCGCTAATAATCCTAATATTCTCTCTAGTAGTCTCCTAATAGTCTTTAAATCCACAAACAGCCATTCATGCTGCTATCAGATTGACAATAGAGGCTATCGGGAAAGATTATTGAGCAGAGAAACAACATTTGATCTTTAAACATTCCCCTTCAAGACATCATTGTGTTCAAGTCAATAACAAATGTGTTTTAAGAGCTCGTTCTAAATTCTTCAACGGTCCTCTGAAGAGCACCAAAAACTTGGAGCAAACAAATATCACAATCTGAACAAGTTTGCTGATCTTAAGGAACAGTTCACCCAAAAAAATAAATTCTGAGATATTTTTGAAAGAGAAACCACGATTGTATTCCTTGAAACGAATCCATCCGAGACGGGTGGAGTTGGGAATAAGAAAGAGACGTCTACAGAAACGAATGTTTCCATACTCCAGGTGCCGTGAGCTTTCAGGAGAGCCGTTTGGCTCATCACACTGGATTACTTCCCGCAATCCTCTACCTCAGAGTTTGAGTAATTACAACTCGAGCTGTCGGCCAAACAAATGACTCTGACAGAACTCCGAAAGGTCACAGAGGCAAATCCCTGAGAGGAAAGTGAGGTCTCTCTTTCTTTGTTCAAACTGAACTCTAGTGTGAAGTGTGTTTCTTCAGAGGTTCGTGTATCTTACAAGTGTGCAAAAATCGAAGACAGACTTTTACACCACACGCAAACTTAATCACAAGCAGGATAATGTCTCTCTTTTATAAATTGTGAAGTTTTCCAGAGGAAAATGATTTTGCTCAGGAGATTTGGCAGGTGTTGCATTTAAGCATCAACCTGTTTTAGGTGTTTCTCCTAAAATTCATTAGGTCTTCTAATGAGTAAATTTTTGACGTACAGTTAGAGTATAGAGCTGTAAATAAATGTGGATGGCGTCGCTTAGATCATTTTGTCTTGGAAGTACTTAAAAGGAAGTATTTTGAGGGCACGCAATATGTATTTTGCAAGGGAAAGAAAACTATTGCGAGGGTGCGGAGAACTTATCACGAAGGAAAGGAAAACATTTGCGAGGGAACGCAAACTATTACGAGGGCACGCAAACTATTACGAGGGCGCGCAATACTTTTTGCGAGGGAACGCAAACTATTACGAGGGCAAGCAAACTATTACGAGGGCGCGCAAAACTTTTTGCGATGGAACGCAAACTATTACGAGGGCACGCAAAACTTTTTGCGATGGAACGCAAACTATTACGAGGGCGCGCAAAACTTTTTGCGAGGGAACGCAAACTATTACGAGGGCGCGCAAAACTTTTTGCGATGGAACGCAAACTATTACGAGGGCACGCAAAACTTTTTGCGAGGGAACGCAAACTATTACGAGGGCGCGCAAAACTTTTTGCGAGGGAACGCAAACTATTACGAGGGCACGCAAAACTTTTTGCGAGGAACGTAAACTATTACGAGGGCACGCATAAAACTTTTTGCGATGGAACATAAACTATTACGAGGGCACGCAAAACTTTTTGCGAGGAACATAAACTATTACGAGGGCACGCAAAACTTTTGGCGAGGGAACGCAAACTATTACGAGGGCACGCAAAACTTTTTGCGAGGGAACGCAAACTATTACGAGGGCACGCAGAACTTTTTGCGAGGGAACGCAAACTATTACGAGGGCACGCAAAACTTTTTGCGAGGGAACGCAAACTATTACGAGGGCACGCAAAACTTTTTGCGATGGAACGCAAACTATTACGAGGGCACGCAAAACTTTTTGCGAGGGAACGCAAACTATTACGAGGACGTGCAAAACTTTTTGCGAGGGAACGCAAACTATTACGAGGGCACGCAAACTATTACGAGGACGTGCAAAACTTTTTGCCAGGGAACGCAAACTATTACGAGGGCACGCAATACTTTTTGCGATGGAACGCAAACTATTACGAGGGCACAAAAAACTTTTTGCGAGGGAACGCAAACTATTACGAGGACGTGCAAAACTTTTTGCAAGGGAACGCAAACTATTACGAGGGAACGCAAACTATTACGAGGACGTGCAAAACTTTTTGCCAGGGAACACAAACTATTACGAGGGCACGCAATACTTTTTGCGAGGGAACACAAACTATTACGAGGGCACGCAATACTTTTTGCCAGGGAACACAAACTATTACGAGGGCACGCAATACTTTTTGCGAGGGAACGCAAACTATTACGAGGGCACGCAATACTTTTTTGCGATGGAACGCAAACTATTACGAGGGCACGCAAAACTTTTTGCGAGGGAACGCAAACTATTACGAGGGCGCGCAATACTTTTTGCCAGGGAACACAAACTATTACGAGGGCACGCAATACTTTTTGCGAGGGAACGCAAACTATTACGAGGGCACGCAATACTTTTTGCGAGGAACATAAACTATTACGAGGGCATCAATACTTTTTGCCAGGGAACACAAACTATTACGAGGGCACGCAATACTTTTTGCGAGGGAACGCAAACTATTACGAGGGCACGCAAAACTTTTTGCCAGGGAACGCAAACTATTACGAGGGCACGCAATACTTTTTGCGATGGAACGCAAACTATTACGAGGGCACGCAATACTTTTTGCGAGGGAACGCAAACTATTACGAGGGCACGCAATACTTTTTGCGAGGGAACGCAAACTATTACGAGGGCACGCAATACTTTTTGCCAGGGAACGCAAACTATTACGAGGGCACGCAAAACTTTTTGCGAGGGAACGCAAACTATTACGAGGGCACGCAATACTTTTTGCCAGGGAACGCAAACTATTACGAGGGCGCGCAAAACTTTTTGCGAGGAACACAAACTATTACGAGGGCGCATAATACTTTTTGCGATGGAGCATAAACTATTACGAGGCGCAAACTTTTGCAGGCACAAACTATTATGAGGGCACTCAATACTTTTTGCCAGGGAACGCAAACTATTACGAGGGCACGCAAACCTTTTTGCCAGGGAACGCAAACTATTACGAGGGCACGCAATACTTTTTGCGAGGGAACGCAAACTATTACGAGGGCGCGCAAAACTTTTTGCCAGGGAATGCAAACTATTACGAGGGCACGCAATACTTTTTGCGAGGAACATAAACTATTACGAGGGCACGTAATACTTTTTGCCAGGGAGCGCAAACTATTACGAGGGCGCGCAAAACTTTTTGCGAGGGAACGCAAACTAATACGAGGGTGCGCAATACTTTTTGCGATGGAACGCAAACTATTACGAGGGCACGCAAACTATTACGAGGGCACTCAATACTTTTTGCCAGGGAACGCAAACTATTACGAGGGCACGCAAAACTTTTTTCAAGGGGAAAAAACTATTGCGATGGAAACAAGTGTTGAGTGAGACAGAAAACTCTTGCGAGTGAAAGGAAACTTGCGATCATTTTTATCTTTTCCTATTGGCAAAAAGTTATTTTAAGAATAAACCTCAACAAATTTTGTTCGATTTCTCTAAACTCAAGACTTAATATTGTCATTTTATTGTCAAGTAATTTACGGTAAATTAAATGTATTTTATTTTAATGGATGCTTTGATATCTTTATTATTTTTAAATGAATACAAAAAATATTTTTACAGTAGCACATTACTTTTCCAATGGGCTACAGTGTAGAGCGACAAAATGTTTTGAAACCATCTGAACTACTGTCACTCTTCTGAAAATATAGCGTTAGTGGCTTTGGTGAGTACTGTAACAGAGGAACAGGTTTCAGTAATGGATGCTGAATGTATGAGTATGCAAGCTTAGGTGACAGCTTCTAAGTGCAATATCCTGTGGGTGACCTCACCGCTGTGGCCAACACCGAACAGATGTTGTGATTTCAGCCCCCACTGAAGTTCAGTGGAAGAAGATTCCCACTTTCACCCGGAATCAGCCAACAAAAGGTTTACATCTCGTATGTGCCGAGCACGTCTTTCTGGCGAAAGATTACAGCGCAGAGTTGCTTAGGTGCAAATGGAGTGCTTGACCCTGACGGCAGACGCACCTTTAAATGCAAAACCCATCATGGGATGTACTGTTTTAACTGCTGGACATCGTGTTGTTTTTTAACAGCATGCTTTGATCCGGAGGTGCTTTTAGAGACACTTGCGGTTTAACACCAAGACCAAACTTCCTCTCCAATCAACTCGGGGGGAGAAAAGAAAAACTTGGCTTCTGGCACTTCTAGACAGACAGTCCACGTGTATTGTGCACTGTGCATGAGATGTAGCAGCATGCAGAAAACCGAAGTATACTTAGGCCTTTACTCAATCAGGTTTTGACCCATAACCTCATATGATTGCTAAGCCATAACACATGGGTTTTTACTTGAGTTCCACATATATGCCCCGTCACTTGGTCTGTCAGTAAGGAGTCTGTGGTTTGGCTACATTTCATTATGGTTCGATTTAATCTGTCGCTGTGTGGATCTAATGGAGAACATACATTCAGAAGATGACAGTCCTGCTATATACGGCCCTGATATGTCAGAGGACTGTGTTGCCTCCGTAGATGTTTCTCTTCAGCAATAACTGAATCTCAGTAATGTAAACATCTGTGCTGCATGCCCTGAGTTGTTAAACACGTTTGAACCGGCACGCAGCCCAGGCCATGAGCCAACCCTTGAGAATCCGCCAGGGAATTTGTGCTATCAGGCATTTGTCTGAAACATGTACAATTCTATCAACAGTGAAAGCGATGATGATCCGTTTGTATTATCGCATAGCTCTCCGCTGTCAGAGGTTCTTTAGGTATTAAAGGAGTATCATCCGGTTACCGCATCCCTTCAGGAATTCATTAAGTCCTGAATCAAAGCCAGCCAAGAGGCGCTATGGATACACATCACATTTCATAGCAAGATGAGCATCTCGTGCCCCCAGTGGCCCGCCGATCTTTGATTTCAAAGTGTCTCGTGGCGTGTGATGTCCTTTCAGGAGAAAGGGTCTCTCTCGTTTCATTTTCAGTAATTAGGAGTTTGATGTCTGATTGTCTCGGGGTTGATGAAGTCTCTTCTAGAGCTCACATCGAAGGGATCCTTTTCCCTGGAGCTCAGAGACGGCCGTTGATTTAATTCTGAATTAGTCAAATCAAATTCAGTTCATCAGTACAGCAGGGGGTTAGTTAGTTCTTTAGCACACTTCTGACCAGCGGTCCTCAACTGGTTTTGCTTCAGTACCCAAACCGGCAAACTGCGTTTACATACGTTGCATAGTTTTATTCATGGTTTTTTAATATGAGGGCACGCAGCTTGTCCATGTTGCCATATGACTAATTTGACTCGCTTTTACCAAGTTACAGATGAATTTACACTAAAATACCAACGAACGCTGAATCTTTCAGGTAAACAACAGAAGATGTGATGCTTTTCTGCTCAATTTTAAAAGCAGATAACCCTATTTTTAAGCAATCCTAAATGCACAACTGGTCCCAAAACAGTACCATAGTTTTTTGAAGAGCAAAAGCAACAACAATGCCCTTTAAATTAAATATGAATTTGATTAATATTACCGTGAACTGCACAGATCCAGCAGTATAGAAAATTCCTAACATAACATGAATGGGAAATGAACTGGCCGAATGGGAAAGTTGGCAATTTTGTGAACGCATCAGCAGAAGTGTGATTTACTAGCCTAACACATAAAACATACACTGGACCAAATATTGTGTTAGTATTTGAGCCATATTACCAAGTGACAGATTTGATGAATTTGCACCAAAAACACGTTGAGTTGGATTGGATGCATAGACGTCAATAAACCAAAATATAGGAAGTGTTTTCTCCTCCCTGTCAAGACATTACATTTTCTATCCAATATATTTATATATCAAGGTCTCGTTGGAGACTTTTTATCATTTATTTTGCTGCTTTTCAAATGTCTTAGATCTGACTGTTTTAGCCTTCACCCAGACCCAGACTTCAATATTAAATACATTATAAAAGTACTAAATATTCCATGTTTAATACTATAATCATCTAAATAACAAGAGTAAAATAATCATTTCCAGCACAGAATTCTATTAAACACAAAATTTGAAATGAGTTGGAAGTAGGGCTAGGTGATTAAACGATCTCTGTATTTATCGATGATAAGCTTTTGAGTAATTTTTGATATTTAGCATATGTTCTACATCTAAAGACTTCTCTCAGTAGATACCCCTGAACCCCCCTACAGTATCATTCCTCAGTCACAAGGGCTTCTATGTGCCCACACTTGGGTATCTGAATGTAACGAAATATATAAATAATGTGAATGTTGATGATGATGTTTTAACATTCATATCCAACTGCACTCGATTGATAATATTGTGATATTTTAGTAGAAGATCCCTCAGACACCGCTGCTGTCTCTGGGCCCCCAATGCAGTTTTGTATAGACTATTTTGACGGTTAAGGATTTGTTTTTTTCCAACTTGGAAATTCCCAAAAATGTGCAAATGTGTATTGTGATAAATATCGATATCAAACTATATGAAAAATAATATCGTGATCATATTTTTGGCCACATTGCCTAGCCCTAGCTGGAACACTGACACTTGGGTGGGAATTTCCATGACAAAAATGACATAAATCTCCTGTGATGCATGAATAATTATTTGCTGTCTTTTGAGTACAATGCTACATGAACTAGACTGACCTGAGGTATTTGATATAAACGTTTTCTTCAGCAGACAAATGTAATAAACTGGTCCACAGTGCTAAAAGTGCCTGAAGTTAAAGAAACACCCTTATATGGTTGGTTGCATTTCATTATTTGCATTTAGCATGTTTTTTCGAACTGGTCTGCGACCCAATTTTGTGGGTCATGACCGACCAGTTGAGAATCACTACACTAGAAGAAAACAAATTCAGTGCAATTTTGTAACATCTCCCTCTATGATACACCAAAGCAAAATCCACAAACAATGAGCACAGAGCGTAATAATCACAGAGGAGCTTGTTTCTGATGTGAGACAGACGCGTGAGCACAACAAAACAACTTCCACAGCAATCCAAGAGGCCGACCGCTCAGACGGGACTCCCAAACAGAAGCAGAGAATCGAAATGAGTGAATTCACATTGACAGCTTAAAGTTCTGCTCCACTCCAGGGAAGAGCGAAACTTCTTACAGCTGTCTGAAAGAGGTCAAACCCCCATTCTTGGAGATGTGTCTCTCTCTCTATCTGTTTACTGGAGTATTAAAACACATGTAGATGCTTTTACGAATTTGACGTCAAAATACTCACCTTGACGTAATGCCATTGCGCAGTCTAATCACATTATATTAATCGCGTTTACATGCACACCAATACGCTGATAACTAAAGAAATCATGATCTTGAAATCATCTAATTATTCTCTGCTTTTGAAATCAACGTGCACAACACTTACGTACATTGAATAAGCCGGTTAAACATTTAATGTGTTTACATGCAATGGGTAAAAATCGAACCGTATCGATTGGTTTTTGCTTAAATCGCTTATGACCTTACACCGATAAAGGAAAACAGTTTAAGCAGTTTACATGATGCTTATTAAGTGGCTTATTTGTCATCTTATTAAGCATAATGATTGTAAAAATGTGCATGTAAACACATTAATTTTGTGTGCTATTAATTAACCTTGATACTAATGTAATCTGAGCTATTACAAATGTAATCTAAAGTGAAATTTGTTAAGTCTTTCTGCATCTTATTGTGTTTTATGTGTCACGAAAAGTAACGATTTTCAAATTTTCTACTACAATGAAAGGGAAATCACTCCCATTTGCA
This sequence comes from Xyrauchen texanus, assembly GCF_025860055.1. Lineage (NCBI taxonomy): Eukaryota > Metazoa > Chordata > Actinopteri > Cypriniformes > Catostomidae > Xyrauchen > Xyrauchen texanus. The sequence goes on from NC_068307.1 coordinate 30,747,632, forward strand.
ACCACATTTCACGCTCTTCGGTTAAAATATATGCTAATTTACAGAGGGTCTTTACATAACGTCTAGGTTACGTATGTAACCTCCGTTCCCTGATGGAGGGAACGAGACATTGTGTCAGAGAAGCGACACTAGGGGTCTCTCTTGAGCGCCAATATTCACCTCTGAACTATGAAAAAAGGCCAATGAGAGTTGGCAACCAGTATTTGCATGTCCCGCCCCCGGACATACGGGTATTTAAGCGGCGCAAATACGGGAGTTCATTCAGGATTTTTCTGAGGAGCCGGAAATGGTCCGGCCACAACAGTGACTCGGCTCAGCGACATGGCAGGGGAGACACAACATCTCGTTCCCTCCATCAGGGAACGGAGGTTACATACGTAACCTAGACGTTCCCCTTCTGTCGCTCTCTCCACGTTGTGTCAGAGAAGCGACACTAGGGGTCCACTTATAAAAGCGCCACGCGCTGAGCCGTGTACGTGAACTGCTGATACAGGAGCGAGCAGGTATTCTTACGTGCAGGACGACCAACTGTATCAGGCTGCACGTACCCTTCCCCAATGCCCCATTTAAGCCATCAGGATTCCTTATCGTTACCCCGGAAGGGGGAACAAGGTGCTGGCCGCCAACCTGGGAACGGGCCAAGCCTGGCCGGGCCACTTTTCTCTCTATGTTTCTCGCATAGAGTAACTTAGGCCGGGGCCCTTACATGCATTGAGGGAAGGGGGTCTTAGCCCTTATTCAGGGCGGAGAAGACCCTGCGGAGGCCACGCCTACCCGAGAGGGGAGGCAAGTTTAAGTGGCAAACCCATCAGAGGCCTGACTTAGGGCTTCTGTGGAAAAGTCGGTGCGTTGGTGGATCCAGCCTATAGAGGGGGAACATACAGCACGGCAACCGAGGCAGCCGTGACTGCCTAAGGGAAGCACGGGAGTCCACTCGCCAGAGGGGACAGAACCGTGGCGTTACACACAGGGGGAGTCCGAAGGAGGCCTCACCTCTGGAGCACCTATACCAGTGCAGGGTAGCTTGCGGTACCCGCAGTGGCTTGGGTCGGCGAGTTCCTCCGCTGAACTGCGACCCACGAGGGCTAGGGAGGAATCAACCAGTGTCCCAAACCTGAGATCTCCTGGGAATGAAAGCGCACTGTTTCCCCTGGTTAGGGGGAAGGGCGCTAGATGCAATCGATTCACCCGGTCAGATCCTGGGCGTGCCACCGAGTTCAACGGGCTCGGTACCTGAGAGAACACGGGACGATACTGACTCAACTCGGAGATTGTAGAATCTCACGAAAGTGTTAGGTGTTGCCCAGCCCGCTGCTCTACAAATGTCTGCTAGGGCAGTGGCCCTAGCCAGTGCCCATGAGGATGCAACACTCCTGGTGGAGTGGGCTCGGACCCGCAAAGGGGGGGGCACAGCCTGGGTGTGATAAGCCAGGGAAATGGCGTCGACAACCCAGTGGGCGAGTCTCTGCTTGGAGACAGCATTCCCTTTCTGCTGTCTCCCAAAGCAGACGAAGAGCTGCTCAGAGCGTCTAGTGCTCTGTGTGCGGTCCAGGTAGATACGTAAGGCACGTAATGGACACAGCAGTGAAAGGGCTGGATCTGCCTCCTCCCGGGGCAGCGCTTGCAGGTTCACTACCTGATCCCTGAAGGGTGTGGTAGGAACCTTGGGCACATAGCCCGGTCGCGGTCTTAGGATCACGAAAGTGTCTGCCGGACCGAACTCCAGGCAAGCGTCGCTAACAGAGAACGCATGCAGGTCCCCGACCCTCTTGATGGAAGCGAGCGCGATCAGCAGGGCAGTCTTGAGGAGTCAAGCGGCTCGAAGGGGGGTCTCTGGAGTCCCATAAGGACGACTGAGAGATCCCAGGAGGGGAACAGGTTAGGCCGGGAGGGAGCTATCCTCCGGGCACCTTTTAGGAACCTGACGATTAAGTCGTGCTTACCAAGAGACTTTCCGTCTACCGTGTCATGGTGGGCTGCGATAGCGGCGACATACACCTTGAGGGTGGAGGGGGACAGCCTCCTCTCCAGCCTCTCCTGAAGAAACACGAGCACTGACCTAACTGCGCACTTCTGCGGGTCTTTGGCTCGGGAAGAACACCAGTCCGTGAACAGACGCCACTATAGGGCGTAAAGATGCCTGGTAGAGGGGGCTCTGGCTTGATTGATTACATCTACGACGGCAGATGGTAGACCGGCTAGATCTTCCGCATCCCGTCCAGGGGCTAGACGTGGAGGTTCCAGAGGTCTGGGTGCGGGTGCCAGAGCGTGCCCCGTCCCTGAGAAAGAAGGTCCTTCCTCAGGGGAATTCGCCAGGGAGGGGCTGTCGTGAGGAGCGTGAGATCCGAAAGCCAAGCCCGGGTAGGCCAGTAGGGGGCTACCAGAATGACTTGCTCCTCGTCCTCCCTGACCTTGCATAGCACCTGTGCAAGAAGGCTCACTGGAGGAAATGCGTACTTGCGCAGCCCCGTGGGCCAGCAGTGTGCCAGCGCATCTGCCCCGAGGGGAGCCTCTGTCCGGGCATACCAGAGCGGGCAGTGGAAGGTTTCTTGGGAGGCAAACAGGTCTACCTGGGCCTTGCCGAACCGGTCCCAAATCAGCTGGACCGACTGGGGGTGGAGTCTCCACTCTCCGCCGCGCAAGCCTTGTCTTGACAGCGCGTCCGCCATCACATTGAGGTTGCCGGGGATGTGAGTGGCGCGCAGTGACTCCAGTCACTGCTGACTCCATAGGAGGAGATGACGGGCGAGCTGTGACATGCGGAGGGAGCGTACTCCGCCATGGCGGTTTATGTAGGCTACGACCGTGGTGCTGTCTGTCCTGACTAAGATGTGTTTGTGCCGAATTAACAGAAGAAACTTCTGCAGGGCCAGAAAAACAGCCAGCAGCTCTAGGCAGTTGATGTGCCAGCGCAGCGGGCCTCGGTTCCACCAGCCTGCAGCTGCGCGCCCATTGCACACGGCGCCCCAACCCAATTTGGAGGCGTTGGTCATGACCAGAACGCGTCGGGATACCTGCTGCAAGGGTACTCCAGCCCTTAGAAAGCAAAGGTCTGTCCAGGGTTTGAAGGTCTGGCGGCAGGCAGAGGTAACTTTTACGTTGTGCCTGCCGCGGCGCCATGCTCGTCTCGGGACGCGAGTCCGGAGCCAGTGCTGAAGTGGTCTCATATGCATCAACCCCCGCGGCGCGGCCGCCGCGGAGGATGCCATATGCCCCAGGAGCTGTTGGAAACATTTTAGCGGGACCATGGCGCCTGGCTTGAAGGAAGCGAGGCATTTCAGCACTGACTGAGCACGCTCGTTGGAGAGACGTGCTGTCATTGAGACTGAGTCTAACTCCAGACCGAGAAAAGAGATACTCTGGACCGGGGAGAGCTTGCTCTTTTCCCAGTTGACCTGAAACCCCAAACGGCTGAGGTGGCTGAGCACCTGGTCTCTGTGTACGCATAGTAACTCTTGGGAGTGGGCCAGTATGAGCCAGTCGTCGAGGTAATTGAGTATGCGTATGCCGGCTTCTCGGAGCGGGGCGAGAGCTGCCTCTGCTTTCGTGAAGACGCGAGGGGACAGAGACAGGCCGAACGGGAGGACTTTGTACTGATACGCCTGGCCGTCGAACGCGAACCTTAGGAAGGGGCGGTGTCGAGGGCGAATTGAGACATGGAAGTACGCGTCCTTCAGGTCTACCGCTGCGAACCAATCTAGATGCCGGACACCAGATAGAATTTGTTTCTGGGTGAGCATTTTGAACGGGAGTTTGGACAAGGTCCGATTGAAAACTCGCAGGTCCAAGATCGGTCGTAAGCCACCGCCTTTCTTGGGTACAACAAAGTAAGGGCTGTAGAAACCCTTCTTCGTTTCGGTTGGAGGGACAGGCTCTATCGCGTCCTTTAATAGAAGGGAGGCGATTTCTTCGCGCAGGGAATGGGCATGTTGGCCGTGTACTGCGGAAAAATGTACGCCCACGAAGGGGGGCGGAGACCTGGCAAACTGAATTGCGTAACCAAGTCGAATGGTCCGGTGCAGCCAGCGTGACGGATTGGGCAGTGAAAGCCACGCCTTTAAACTCCGTGCTAGGGGCACCAAGGGGATGGGTTTTTTGGACGTACCCGGCGGGGCTTCGCAGCGGTGCGGAACAGGTAACCTAGCGTCGGGAGGCAACGTGGCGTCGCGAGGCTCTGGTGCTGAGAATAAACTCAAAGCACTTACCTTGCTCCGCGCACCCGGCAGGGGCGGGTTCGTGACTGAGGAGGAGGTCTGACGCTGGCGTCCTCTGGACTCGTCTGAACCGGCCGGCCGGGGAACAGTCGTGGGGCTGAAGGCGGGGAGACCGCGTCCATGGAGCCGGGACTGTTGAGGCCTGAAAGCAGAGTGCCGTGAGAACAGCATTTGTGGGCCATATGCCCCAGAGACAAAGGAAATAGCTCTTTTATTGAGAATTTGTGTACCGCAGCCCCCGTTAAGGTGTGTGGCAAATGAAAAAACACAGGATTCTCCTCCCGGCCCTCCACCGGGGGGACGGAGCGGTCTTACCACCTCCGGAGCTAACTTCTTGGACTCTGGGTGCGTTGTCTCAGGAGCGCCTGGGAGCGTTCCGGGTCCTCGAGGGGGTCCGTGAGACAGGGGGCGTGCGCTTCCCGCGGTTTGCTCGACGCTGGGGCTGAGAGCTGGGCCCGGGTTGAGGCGGAGCAGGAGCTTGTCTTCTGGCCGCGGGAGGACGCCCTCGGCGAGCAGACGGGGCATGGGCCATGCCGGCAGGCTTGCGGCGAGGCATGATGTGAGAGATGGCCTCCGTCTGCTTCTTTACCGTGGAGAACTGCTGGGCAAAGTCCTCGACGTTGTCGCCGAAGAGGCCGAACTGGGAGACAGGGGCGTTGAGGAAGCGAGTCTTGTCGGCTTCACGCATCTCGACCATGTTCAGCCACAGTTGACGTTCCTGGACCACTAGCGTGGCCATCGCCTGCCCGAGCGCTTGCGCTGTGACCTTCGTCGTTCTCAGGGCGAGGTCGGTCGCTGAGCGCAGTTCCTGCAGCGTGTCGGGATCAGGGCCACCCCCGTGCATGTTGCGAAGTGCCTTGGCTTGGTGGACCTGCAGGAGAGCCATGGCATGCAGGGCGGAAGCGGCGCGTCCGGTGGCGCTGTAGGCCTTCGCTGTCAGCGAGGAGGTTGCTCTACAGGTCCGGGAACGGAGTACGGGCGACCTCGCCAGGTGGTAGGGGTACCGGGGCATAGATGGATCGCAACCGCCCTATCCACCTGGGGAATCGCCAGCGTACCGTGGGCGCTCCGCCGTCGAGGGTGGCGAGGGCGGACGAGCCTGTGGTGGTGTGAAGAGTGGAGAGGGTGCTCTCCATGAAGACGCCAGCTTGTCATGCACTTCCGGAAAAATGGAACCGGGGCGAGGCTGTGAGCGGCGCGCAGACCCCAGGAACCAGTCATCCAGCCGTGATGGCTGTGGGGAGGACGGAGGGTTCCAATCCAAGCCCACGCTGTTGGCTGCCCGGGAAAGCATGTCGGACATCTGTGCGTCAGCCTCAGCCTGGGCGTGCAAGCCCGAAGGCGGCAGCCCAGGGGAGTCCTCTGCATCAGATGCCACGGCCTCCGATGTCGCGGCGAGCTCATCGGCTTCCATCGCAAGAGGGTTGGCTGACTGGCTGTGAGGCGAGTCGCCGCCGCCTCGAGCAAGGACGGGAATCAAAGAGCGTGCTGGGGCGCAGGTGGTCCAAGTGGGCGTACCCGGCGGAGCTGCACCCGCTGCCATCCCCAAATCGCCTCCATCGCTAGCCGCATTGTCCTCAATCCCGTGGGAAGAAGGAGCAATACGGGGGGCGGCTGGAGTGGCTTGCTCACGGTTGTAAGCAAGCCGCGACCACAATGTTATCATGGTCATGTTCTCGCAGTGAGAACATGAACCATCCACAAACGCAGCCTCGGTGTGATCGCTACCCAGACACACGAGACAGCGCCTGTGGCCGTCGGAAGCGGAGAGCACTCTACCGCATCCAGAAACAACATGGGCGGAAGGGCATCTTTATAAAGACGCATCCTTAAAAGGACGTTCAACGCCGCTGTGTTTTGCTCTTTTAGAGGAAATTACTCTTTTAAATAAAATCACTCTTTTAGGGAAAAAACTTGTGAGAGTTTTTAAAAATGCACAGCCGTGCAAACAGGAGAAAGCCGCTGTTGTGCGCCGTGGAATCCAACAGTTTATGCAGCAGAGGGATGACAGGAACTCGGTGTGTGTAGTATGCAGCAGTTGCAGACACGACCATCGGCTCCGAAGAAATTTTCTGAATGAACTCCCGTATTTGCGCCGCTTAAATACCCGTATGTCCGGGGGCGGGACATGCAAATACTGGTTGCCAACTCTCATTGGCCTTTTTTCATAGTTCAGAGGTGAATATCGGCGCTCAAGAGAGCCCCCTAGTGTCGCTTCTCTGACACAATGTGGAGAGAGCGACAGAAGGGGAACTGCCAGTTCTCTTAAAGAGACAGTATCGGTTTTTAGCATGTCTTTGAAAATGAAATGAAAAATACCTGTAAATAGAACAAATTATGCAATTAAACAACAAACATGTAAAAAGAAATAATACATGCAATATAAAATCAGATTTATTGATTAAATATATGATTTGTTCTTTTTTAAAAAGCTTAAATTTGACCAAAATAATGAAAAACTAATGAAATATAATTAGTACAATTTATATTTCATAACGTACCTAGTTAAAAGGTCCCCTGAATAATTAACAATATTAGCCGGGAGAGACATTTGTGCATATGTAAGCAAAAGGAACATTATAACTGAAATAATCACATATGAATCGATATTGATTCGAAATCAGAATCTAATCCGAGAGCTTGTGAATCGGAATCGAATTGGAAAATCTGTATTAATACACAGCCCTACAGAGGAGACTTTATCAGATGAAAAAAAGATCGAATTTTGTCCTGTTAAAGGGATGGTTCAACCAAAAATGAAAATTCTGTCATCATTTAGGTTACTCATGTGTTGTTTTCATTTGTTGGGTTAACTTTCCCTTTAAGATAAATTACCTAAATGGGTTTGGGGAATAGTGATGTCAAAAATACCTGTACTTCTGTACGAAGTCGATACTAGCATATAAAAAAGATGCAACAATACCGGTGTTTCTGCAGTACACGTAGTACCGAGCACCAACACAATTTGGTCCCCTTGTGCTGTCTGACTAACTAATCAAATTAAAATAGTGATATGTCCTAGTGTGATATTAAACCACCGATTTAATCGGTGCTTAAGCACACACGTGAATGTCTGAAGGCACTAATAAGCAGAAAATAGACTTATCAAAACGCCACATTTTATGAGCATCACGCGCTGTGCTTGTTGTAGTTGATGACAGAAGAGAGCACACATTTACCATAAAGCGCACAGAACCTGCAGACTAAATCACAGCATTTTGCGCTTTAAAAATCACACCAATCACACTTGGTGAATATCACAAAGTTTTTACACACTTGTCAAAAAACCCAGAACGAAAAAGCCTCCATGTAAAAATAAAAGTTTGATTCAAAATAAAAGCTCAACAGGAGAATTGAAGAAATCACAAAATGACTTTATAGTATAATGTAGTATTTACTGTAATAGTAATAATATTGAAGCAATATCTCATAAGCAAGAGTGCTGTTATAAGTTTTCATTTATAATGTGATGCAGCGCTTTATGTGACAAAAATAAGACTTAACTTTAAGTCTTAACTATCTAAAGTATCTATTAACTTTTAAACATGGAATGGAAAACACGGAATTTGGGAGGGGGAATGAATTTAGAAAAAACAAATAAAATTGATTTCAAAGGGTCCTTCCTACCTAAAAAAAACAACTTTAAGCAATGTTCACGTAATTAAGAAACTCAATTATGTTAATTTATTATTTACATTGATAAATTTACCTTTGTTAAATAGGCTAAAGGAGTGTGTTTAATAGGGTACACAACAGTTATTTGACACACATACCTCACTTCCTGTTTCTGTTGCTGGTGCCTAGCTCGAGTCTGTGTTTGTAGCCTGCTAGCTTTTTGGCATTGCTTATCCATCTGTTTTCAGCATTTAATCCTTAATGTCTGGCATATTTAAGTAGCTATGCTTCGTTTTTCCACATTAATCTGTAATCGCGATTCATCTGTGTTCATTTTTCCACGTGCATCCGCTTTCTATTTTTATCGCGATTAAAATGTGTGCATTTTACCGCACGCACCCATTTTCTCCTCTGTGTTACATGGATTACTGCATCGATCTCAAAGTAGCGCTTTCAAGAGCAACCATAACAACAAACAATTACGTGAGGGATTCACATCAATCTTAAACCCTCACCGCTCAGGAACAACCAACAACAACAAACAATTGTGGTAAGTCATGGCATCCGCTCATGTTATTGCTTCCTGCATTACATGTCACATGTTTACTATAGCGTCTTCCATCAGCAGTGAGGGATTTACATGTGATAAATGTAAGGAATTAGTCAAGCTTACAGAGAAGGTTAATGAGTTAGAGACATGCATCGAACACTAGTGGCGGTCAGTGAGAAAGAGATGCCTGTTTCGGATGCGGGTAGAACAGCGAGCAACACACACACTTTGGTTCTGGCTGTGGAGCCCCCGCACAGGGTGTTTGGGTGACATCTCGGCAGTATACTCGCTCAGCAAAGTGACACCTCTCTCCCGTTCCTGTTAGGGTTTCCAATCAATTCTCCCAACTCAGTGATGCCCCCACTGAGAATCATGTCGAAAGAGCCCTTGTTATTGGTGATTCTATTGTAAGGAATGTGGAAATAGAGACTCCAGCCAACATTGTTAAATGCATTTCGGGTGCCAGATCGTCTGAAATCAAATCAAAATTACAAGTGCTGGCTAATGCTAAACGTACATTTTCTAAAATTGTTATTCATGTTGGCACTAATGATGTCTGGCTTCGCCAGTCGGAGATCACTTGAGATAATGTTAAAGAGGTGTGGGAACTTGCAAATATGATGTAAGACACTGTAATATGCACTGGCCCCCTCCCTGCTCGTCGTGGTGATGAGGTTTATAGTAGATTAGTGTCACTGAATGGCTGGATGTCTGAGTGGTGTCTGGAGAATGGTAATGAGATTTATAGACAATTGGTCTATAATAGACCTGATAACGAGAGATAGACTCCATCCCTCCAGGGAAGGTGCAGCTCTCCTCTCTAGTAATTTGGCTCATAGTCTTAATAGTGATAGTATTTGACTAACAGGGGTCCAGGTCAGGAAGAAGACAAACTGTTAATCCGAACATCTGCTAGCTGCCTTGAGACGTTGCACAGGTCACATAAACTACAACACATAGAGAGTGTATCTCCTAGATATCTCATAGAGACTGTGTCTGTTCCCCGAACTACCAAACACAAACCCCTCACTAAATAATTCAGAAAAAATGTTATTCAGTTCAAACTTGAAAAAAAAAAAAAACTACTAATCATTAGATCTCTTTCTACCAAAGCGCTAATTGTTAATTAAATGATTACAGATTATAGTTTGGATGCTCTCTGTTTGACTGAAACCTGTCTTAAACCGGAAGAACATATTAGTTTAAATGAATCTACTCCCCCAGGTTATTGTTATAAACATGAGCCTCGTCTGAAGGGTCGAGAGGGAGGTGCTTTTTACAATCTACAGTAAAGTTTTTAATATATGACAAAAAAAAGATTTTAGAGTATCATGAGTAAACGTTTTGTTGATAGTCAGACCGCTATCACAATAAGATGATAATAAAAACTCCAGCAGTATCTTTTGTCCAAACTCTGCTCAGTATAAAACAACACATGTTTTCAAGGGTCAGCGGCTCTATTCATGCGTCACAATGGAGTGACTTCTAAGGAGCTCGACTTCCCTCGGATTCTCGACCTATTGACAGCGACTGACCTTATATACTCCCGTGAGAATGACTATTGTGTTTGCGGGTCTTAGCAAGACAAACAAGAGAAGACAGAGAGTTCCCTGGAGTCTTATAGAGTCCTAAGACAATAACGCCACAGACTGACCACCTCTTTAAAGTGTTTGGTCATCAAACTTCAATAATTTGGAACTCTGTGTCATTTATGGACATATTTATGAAGTTAGGAACTGGTATGTTCCAATATTGAAACATTGTCATAATTAACAATTAAGACCTTTGGTGCTATTTATAGACATTTAAAAAGTCTAAATGTCATTGCTTTAGACTATAACAACATAAAAAACCAAGCGCCGTTAATTTAATACAATTAGATATGAGGATAATGTGATGAGCTACACCCGTGGATACACATACATCTACTAATAAAAATCACCGTGGCACCAGTTGCCTAAAAATAAATGCAAAAATGGCTCAGAAATGTTAAATTAGTTTTGAGAAAAGCTCTAGCAGCATTTGATTGCATATTCATATTTAATATCTAATGCAATGACAGTGTGCTTTAAGTCTCCAAAAACTTTTTTGAGCCAAAATATGAAAGATTTACATACATTTTGCTTTCATGTAGGAACATTCCACTGTCTAGAATATATGTGGCCGTTTTTCATACAAGTATGTTTCTCTTCGACGTTAATGACCCTAACTCATTATGTTAAATTTGGAAACTGTCTTGAAAGTCCCCCACAAATAGCCTGAAACTATGTGCGTAACTCCAGACATCTGGAAATGTACGGCGCATATTTTATGCGCCGTACTGGTTTGGGTTTGTTCACCTGGAACCGGCGACACTTTATTTGGCGAAGCAGAAATCCAGCGTTAATTGGTTTAGATGTTGAATGAAGACTCTCTCTTACTCTTGTCTTAACTTCTGAATCGTCTCTCTGCGGGGAGTTTTACTCAGTTTCTATTCAGGCCTCCACATGCGCCCGCCGCTATTGCAGACTCTCCTCTCGTTTTTTGCACCGTTCGCTTCATTAAATTCTTCTCCAATGTGACGGATAAGAAAAGCGCTGACAGACAGTGAGAGATTGGGATGTGTGAAAAAGGCTCAGGGGGAGATGAAAGGGGCCCCCGGTGACCATCAGTTCGTCCGGACCCGAATAATCCTGAATGGGCCCGTCGTTCTTTCAAATCCTTTTCAAGCTCTTCATTCTGACTGCAAGAACTCTTCATTGCGCATAATGGCAAATGCACTAAAACTGTTTTCTCATGCTAATCGCTGTGAACTCTCTCCCACCAAAAGCTTTTTTGCTTTTCCTCCAGGATATAAATGGGCCAATTAGAGCTTTTCGGAGCCCTTTTTGCACATTATGGCTCTTGTATATCTTGGCATTTTCAGGGCGTTCTTCTGAAGCGATACCTACATCACAACATGTGCTGTCCTAACAGAGAGACCCCTGAAATGTTCTGTTGCTCAGGACAGCAAACAGAGAAGGCAAAGCTGTTTCAGTTTGAAGAGCGAACATCTTGTGCTGCTCTCTGATCTCCACTTTAAACCCAGTCTACATTCATCAGCTTCTGTTTGCATATCGACATACACAATATATACCATTATACTATTTATTCAAGGTAATATGAATAAAGGATGACTCAATTTGTAAAAAGCTGACCATTTTAATCCTAAAAGTCAATAAATGATTCCCCTATTTCTAAA
>NC_068307.1:30769230-30816730 GCF_025860055.1 Xyrauchen texanus
ACTTTTAGATGAATGTGGGTCTATATTAGTTTTATGGAAATGGGATCAAAACAGATGTTTGGAAACTCTCATTCTTTAGTATCATTTTCTTCACATTTTAGAATAATAGTAAAGTCATCAAAACTATAGAATAACATACATGGAAATTATATTGTGACTAAACAAAATCCAAAATAATCAAATCTGTGTTAGGATTTTATTTTAGCATCTTCAACAGTATTCCCCATTTGTCATGAACTTTTGACATTTTCTCCAGCAACTTCTCGAGGTTTCATCCTGGGATGATTTTAAACAGTATTGAAGGAGTTCCCATCTATGTTGGGCTTTTATTGGCTGCTTTTCTTTATTATTTGGTCCAATCATCAATTTCAAAAACTTGTTTTTTTTTTAATAAAATTTTAGTTTTATAATGAAATAAATGAATATGTTGGCACAATTATATTTTTGTCCACAAAACTAATTTCAGACATTTAATCAAACGCCTGCAGATCAAAAGATTTATAAGATCATGAGAAACTATTTATAGCAAATAAAACAATAATTATGCATTATTATAATATTAGTAATGGTAACCTCAGAAATGTGCTTTATGGGGTCAGTTATATTTATTCATGTGACTGCACCGACGTCATTTTTAATGTCAGATGAAGTCTTGATCCTTTAGGATGTGATTGCACTCTTGCACAGTTCAACATTAAATCTACTGCAAATGTTCAGTTTTAAATGTATATCACAGGATATGTTTATTAATAAAGGCTATATACACTTTTTAAACAAACATCCAAATTACAATGTCTTCATGTTGTTTTCAGGCAAAGAGAAAATGTGCATTTTTGCTTTTGTTAATGCTTATAATGATCTTAGTTTTACAAGAAAGAACGAAAGAAGGATTGAACTCAAAAAATAATCTGGAAATAATCTGATATTGCACTCTGAAAAAACACTTAATGTCCCACATGTGTACAAAACAATGTCCATAATGAATGAATGAACATTTGTTCTGTTAAATGCTGTTTCTAGATTACAGTCTAAACATGAATGTGTCTTTATATCTTTATATTCAGTCAAAGATGGACACTTATGCCTAAATATTTAAAACCAAACAGGCCAAATATGTTCTGTTGGAGCATGTTGTTTTAATAGGTTTGCTTAACCCTTGTGTGACCTTCAGGACAAAATGTCCCGATTGAAACACATTAAATCTGCAATATTTGATCCCAGTGCCATTAAAGCATAAAATCATGAATTATATGATATGATGCATTTATTCCGGAGCCCTGGCATAAAAATATACATTTTTAATATTTTCCACCAGACAGTGCCATTTTTCACATGTTTAGCCTATGGAGCAAATACAAGCTTTTTACCTATTTTCTGTATTATAGAGCACCACAGGCCAGTGGAATAAATGATGCAGCTAAAATGGCGTGTGTGTGTGTGTGTGTTTGTGTGTAAAACAACAGTGGCATTATAAAAACAAACTGCCATTTAAAGGGTTAAAATCCTGATTTTAGGTTTGGTAGTTATGATCAGGACTGATGCTGATTAAAAAATTAACTGATAAAAAAGTGGAAAATAATATTAATATATAATGGCAGATTTTTGATATGTACATTTTTGTCCTCTAAGGACCTCAGAGTAACTTTTATTAAACTGACACACAAGGGTTAATATGTGCAGAAAGCATGCTTTACATGGGACATGAGGCAGAAATGTTGACATGAAGTGTTATTTTATGCAGTTTTGAGCAAGATGAGAAAAGGGGAAGACATAATAGTGTTTAATGTTGTTATTTTGGGGGTTTGAACCGATTCTGCATTAGCGTGCTAATGTATGCTATTCCTATATAATAATAGCATAATGTAACAAAATAAATCAGTAATGTGTCAAAAAATACTAAGCAAAACAAAGGAAATGAATCATGTCAGAGTCTTTGAACCCTTCTGTGTCAATTCAAAAAAGTTACTCTTGAAAAAATGTCTGCATCAAAAAAATGCCATAATAATATTATACATGAATAATATTTTCCACTTTCACTGATCCACATCAGTCCTAATCATAACTACCAAATCTTCATTCATTTTCAAGATTTGAACCCTTTAAATGCCAGTTTGTTTATATAATGCCACTGTTGTTTTTACACACACACACACACACACACACACACATGTTGTGTTTCCATGTTTTATGGGGACTTTCCATAGACATAATGGTTTTTATACTGTACAAACTTTATATTCTATCCCCTAAACCTAACCCTACCCCTAAACCTAACCCTCACAGAAAACTTTCTGCATTTTTACATTTTCAAAAAACATAATTTAGTATGATTTATAAGCTGTTTTCCTCATGGGGACCGACAAAATGTCCCCACAAGGTCAAAAATTTCGGGTTTTACTATCCTTATGGGGACATTTGGTCCCCACAAAGTGATAAATACACGCTCACACACACACACACACACACACACACACACACACACACACACACACACACACACACACAATTTTATCTGCATCATTTATTCAGTTGTCCTGCAGGTCTCTATAATACAGCAATACAGAGAATAGGAAAAAAGCTTGTATTTGCTCCATAGGCTTAAAATTTGAAAAATGGCGCCATCTGCTGGAAAATATTAAAACAAATAGTTTTGAAGCCAGAGCTCTTGAATAAAAGCATAATATCACAGAATTCATGATTTTATGTTTTAATGGCACTGGGATCCAATATTGCAGTTTTAACAAGTTTCAATTGGGACATTTTTGTCCTGAAGGTCCCGAGTGTGACTATTTTGCGTACACAGTGTATTACATTTACATTTATGCATTTATCAGACGCTTTTATCCAAAGCGACTTACAGTGCACTTATTACAGGGACAATCCCCCCGGAGCAACCTGGAGTTAAGTGCCTTGCTCAAGGACACAATGGTGGTGGCTGTGGGGATCGAACCAGCAACCTTCTGATTACCAGTTATGTGTTTTAGCCCACTACACCACCACCAGTCCATATTATAGATGAATTATAGGAACTGAGGTTGAAAAATCAAAATTCCACAAAAAATACACACCTGTGGCAGAATTTATGCCATTGGCATGAACACAGCCAAAATGATATAAAAATAAAAATGAAAAAGACAAAAATGTCCCAAAAGTCACACAAGGGTTAATAAAGTCATTTAAAAATAACTTAATTCAATTATGTTGTAATCATATTGACAAATTATGTTTTCTAACAAAGAATGAATGGACTAAACCAAGAGAAAAAAATATGTTGATGTAACTTACTTGATTCATGTGGAACGGATGTACATGATTATATCACGTAAATTCAACTCCACAACACGTCGCCCTAATTATGACATCTCTGATCTGGCTTCTTGACACACATAGCCTTTATGTCTGTGTGTGTTGAACTGTGTGTCACATGTATTTTAAATGTACATTTCAGATATGTAACTACATGGTTTAATATTTTGTATGTGACATTTTGCATTTTTGCTGTTTCTTTAATCATTTTGTGTGCTATCTAAAGGCAGACTACACTTATGCACACCCTATACAGAAACTGACTTTTAAAAATAAACCTACCCTAAGAAATATTGTCTGAAGTACAATGTGTGACAACTAGCCCCGGTCACTCGTATAATATAGCTCAATTTTCTTCTAGAGCATTTAAACCCTTATGAAAGTAACAAGTATATTTTTATTTCCCATTTCTTTATTTTTCCAAAAAAAAAAAAAAAATCTACAAAAAAAAAAAAAATCCAATAATTTGCTGTCAAATGCTATATTATATTTCTTGTTATCTTCTGAAAATATGTCTGGCATTAAATTAAATTCTTAAATATCCACTAGACCTTTCAGTACCTCTCAGATTGAGTTATCATGAACACTTGATGATTTATTGAACAGCTGTAAGACATAGTTCACAGTCATGTGGTGCAGTAGCGCCATCTAGTGTTTATAGTGAGTTAGTGCAGGTGAGAAGACAAAAAGATTTGATTGAGATGTTTCTCTTGGCTAAAAAGCCACCTTATGCTGGTCTTAGCAGTTTTTCACTAGCTTTCCTGTGCAAATTTTGCAGTTTGACGAAGCTAAAGCCATAATTTGTGCAAACGTTGGAATACTGTGGATAGAGTTTCTCTGCTGGCTCACAAATTCTGAATGAAAAAGTCTGAATAATGTTAAACTCATGTAGGTAGTTGGTCTCTTTTTTTCTCACTTTTCCTCTATCTCAAGCAGAAGCAGATATTCATAGATGTGATTTTAAATATGTAGGTTTTGCACGTGCAGAAATGACACATGTATACATTTAATGACACATTTAATGTAATTACACAGCTTTTGTGCTTCATTTACAATGCAAACAATCATTTCTGGCTTCTACATTGATAATTGTCCAAGATACAGATGTAGTAGACGTGTAGAACAAAATCCATTGATATTTAGTGCTCATAGTTTTGAATGAATACATCACATCCGATCGGGCATTTGCACACGATCTAGCCGCACAACTTGATATATTTCAACGCAGCCGAAGCTCAGAGCGGATCTGAAAATGTCGCCTACGGAGATGGTCGGATCTCCACGGCCCACGCAGCCCCCGCACGACTCTCCGTTGTCAGATGCAACGAAAAGGCGGCTTCAGAGACTTTCGCAGTAACTTTATCTTCGCCACACATGCCGGATGACCTTTGACCTTTAATATCCGCAGTATTCCCTGAGCTGCTCGCCTTTCGAGCGGCTTTTAAAATCTGATACGCCGTGCTCATAATGAACGCCTCATCCCAACACTGACCCTGTGACCTCTGGTTTTCATATCTAATTGATTTCGATTCTGTACTGGGCCGTCATGATGCATACATGATACTGGGCAGGATTTGCGATGACCTCACAATGCACGCATGCGATTAAGGGAGGGATAGTTCACCCAAACATTTAAATCCTGCATCATTTACTCATGTTGTCCCAAACATGTGTGACTTTCTTTCCTCTGCGCAACACAGATGAAAAGTGTGTTTTTGTTCTTCCTGCACTTATCCTACACCCCTTAATGAACTGTATCTCTCTATTGAAAACGATTCTTTGGTAGGCGAGTTTGAGCCCAGAGCCCTGAGTTACCATTAGCAGTAACTCTATATACTGTATGTCAACATTTGACTCATTTGTGTCTGAAAGTGTGACCTCTGAGCAATAACATTGTCCACTATGGGCAGCAGAGCTACTGAAATGAATGGTTTCGTGAAGCTGCTGTATTGTTCTCCACTCTGCCTCACCCCAACCCAAATCCCCAGAACTGACCCTCAGAGATGAACCTGGACATCTGTGTTGGGACAAGGTGTGTTTGCATGTGAAAAAAGTAAGTTTAATTACAGGCAGGGCTGGACTGGTAATCTGGCATACCGGGCATTTTCCCGGTGGGCCGACGCACTTTGAGGCCGATCAGGGGCGGAACTGGCCATCAGGAGGACCGAACGTGCCGGTGGGTCGGCCGCGAAATGTGTCAAATGTGCCGCGATAAGCAAAAAATACCCGCCACATTATGCAGAACAGATATGCAGAAAAGGACAGCGAAGCCCCACGGAGACTCACAGCATGTGGAGGCTCATGCTACTCTCAACGATCCACACACAACTCACCACATGCTCCACTGAGAGCGAGAACCACCAATCTCGACCACGAGGAGGTTACCCCATGTGACTCTACCCTCCCTAGCAACTGGGCCAATTTGGTTGCTAAGGAGACCAGGCTGGAGTCACTCAGCACGCCCTGGATTCGAACTCGCGACTCCAGGGGTGATAGTCAGCCTCAATAATCACTGAGTTAACCAGACCCACTACCTCAGGATATTCTTTTGCTTAAAGGCAGAACAAGTTAAGCTCACTCGGCAGCATTTGTGGCATATGGTAATTACCACCAAACATTTTATAGACTTGTCGCTCCTTGTTTAAAAAAGGCAAAAATTGCAGTTACAGCATGTAGAAGATGTACACATTATACGCATGAACTTGGTTTTAGTGTTATAAAATCACTCACTGATTTGTATCCAATTTATTACACGGGTCTCTGGAATACTCGATTCTGATTGGCCAATGGCGCCATCTAGCGGTGTGATATTTCTTTCTTGCTTTGTTGTATTTGTATAGCGCCTTTCACAACACACATCGTTTCAAAGCAGCTTTACAGAAGATAAAACTGTAATATTTATAATGTCTATGAGTCATCATTGTGTAGTTTGATATAATATGTTTGTGAATTGTGTTTAAATATAATATTTCTCAGTAACAACCGCACATCCACGTGTTGCGAGTCATCTTTCCCACTTCTCTGATCACTGTGTGATCTCTACAAATAAGCTAATTAAATCATTTCAATTCAAATCAATATTTCATGTCTATTTGCTTATTTTTATGGCAAGTAGTCTTGTAATAACCTCGTGTGACCCCGCGTCCACATGCGTTGACATATTTTGATGTATTTTGGCTTTGCTACATGCAAAAAAGACTGTACCTCTATACCTCAATGCCTCTGATGAGAAATCCGAGTGTTTTTCATTGTAGTCTTGAGCAGAGTATAAAGAGTAGCATCTCTAGTTTCGTTTGATATGCCGCTTTAAAAAACCTGTTAATTTCACAGTCAGTGCCGTGATAAACATGATGTCCACATACGTGGAAACTGGCACCGCATTTCCTCAAAAGAAGAAAAAACATGTTCAACATCCACTCTAACACATCTGTGGGTCATTTAGCTTCATTTTAATATATATAGATTTTGTTATGTGTAATTGTGTTATCACTGTGCAGTTAGTAAATGCATTCATATATTCACTGTGAATTATCACATGGATTATCAATGGATGCATTCAAAAACTGGAAAATGTGTCTTTCAGAGGATTTATATGGAGTTAGGATGAAAATAAGGTGCATTTCAAACTGTTCTGAGACCAGTGCAGACAGACAGCACACTGGAGGTTAAGTCATTCACTACATAGGGAGCAAGGGAGCATCCTATAGCTCTCTATACAGTTAAGTGCGTTCACTCCTAAAATCTGATCATAAGTTCAGTTTCAGCTGCAGATGTTGTTTGGATCACTCAACATGTTTGACACACATGGGACGATGATCATCAGTACATAGATTCAACATTTATAATGGATCATTTTATTTTATATGATTGACAGTGATTGGACGATGCTGAACATTACTTTGAATCTGAATAAATTATGCTAATTACTGATGTAATGTCTGTAACATCTCAAAACATCATAAACTATTTGATGAAAAAAATGAGACTTTCTATAGCTTGGGAGTTATTTAAAATTTCACACCGTAGTCCCGCTGTCCAAAAACGACTTGCTCTCGAAATTATTTAGCAGTTTTTAACAAATTTTAGTAAAAATGTCTACTTTTAAAAACTTCTGGCAGATTATTTTGCATTCTTAAACATTTTATTTTGTGACAAATCTTGGCAGTCGTGAGTCAAGAAAGTGATGCTGAAATTCGTTATTGATTTCAATTCCGATATGTCTCGCTGGAAATGCATTGTGGGTTACAATCTTCCATGCAGTGTGATCTGTTGTATACACAGATTTTAGCATGTACTAGTTCATCTGGTTATTCCATCATGCATGCAGTACATTAGCATACTACGCACACTGTACATGCTATACACTGCAGATATAGTATGAGTAGTATAGTAGAATGCCATTCTGAACATAGCCAATGATTTTGTTAGTTGGTATGTAGCGATCTCACCTCACAATTTCTGTCAAACACTTGTCAGCTCATTCTGGGCTCCAAAGGAACAAAAGACCCTCTTAAGGTCTTCCTGTCCATTTTACTGGTGTGCAACAAATTGGGTCATTGGCACCGGGTGTAAAACTGGGTTGATTTTAACGGGCACTTCAAACAGTTCAAACACTGGCTCGTTTAAGACACTGTGCTCGACTGAGCTGGACGAGACTGTAAAACCACTCCAGCACCAACAGACACGCTGATGTCACACATTACAGCAGGTTTATAATGTCAAAAGCAACTTTAATATGTGCAATCAAAATGTTTCTAAGACTGAATGGTAAATTAGATGACTGATAAATAATAAACTGGAAAGCTTTAAAGGTGTACTTGTCATTTTTTTAATCGATAATTCGTTGTCTTGGACACTGACACCTTGTGGCCTGGATGCAGCGGCAACAGGACGGTTACTGAGATTAATCGTGCGTTCCTTTTGTTTTGGAAGTCGTGGTTCCGAGTTATTTTCCGAGTTCCGAGACCGGAACTGACAAATGGAATGCCCCCCCGATGTCGGAATTCCTACTCGGAATCTCGGACGAACTCGGAGGACCCCGAGTTCAGAAAACAAGATGGCTGCGAAGAGCTTCGACTAGAATCTTGTGGGTTTAAAGTTTTTTTTTAGCACTTTTGTCTTTTTTGTGTCCAATTTAGTAAGTCGTATACACAATACTGTATTACCGTTGCCTACAGGCATGTTGCTACGATCCTGTTGTGCGTGAAATACCGCGTAATGTGTTGTTTATAAACTGGTACAGATAAAATTGTCTAGGTTGCTGCTGCTAACAACAACACTGCCTAACGTTACAAACCGAGCAGAAATGTGAACAGAAAACACATGAAAAAAGTTTTTAAAAAGTTTGGTTGCGTTCAAATACGCGTAAACATTAACATACCTTCTCCGCTTACTGTCACTTCCTCGAGGTCTCTTAGGTGAAGGGAAAACGTATTTTTCTCTGTACTCTAAAACAGCTAGTGCAACAATTACTTTCCTGGAGGCATCCATCTTTTTTCCATACTTGTCGTGTTGTGTATAAATGGAAAACATCCAACTCGGATTTTGTTTTTTTAACGGACATGACGCCGATCCATGTCCCAAACTCTGACTTCTGAGACAAATGGAACGCAGCATAAGCGAGTAGTATTCGGTCATGTGCTCAAACATGGCTGCCCCCATAAGAGGACCCTCTCCATGTAGAATAAAACAGCTTTTATAAGGTTACTGATAAGACTGGAGTCTTCATTTTAATTTGAGAGCTCATGATTTTATACATATGTTTCACCCACTATGTTTTTTTAAACAGTAGTGTGCAACAATGCTGTCACTTGACCTCATTATATTGCAGGATTAATTCAGTGAGTGACGTACATGTAAATCATAACAATTATTTTGCAATTCGAATCCAACGTTGGTAAAAATGGCATAACTTCTGGCAGTCACTTTTATATATTTAAGTTTATATATAAACACACTGAAACACAATTAAAGCTTGACTAGTTGAAGTGTGTTTTGGTGCATTACAACACCAGGCGGCGCTAGAGATCCAGATTTAAAAACAGTTTATAACTGGGAAAGACTTTGAACTTGAATGTCCAGAGTCCAAAAATAAATAATACATTATTGTGATGTCATCATAAGATTGTATTTCGTTTATGATCTATATGCTACATCCACACATTATCATTCTGCTTCAATATAAAGGATAAATACATATAATGACGGTAATGACAAATCTGAAAACAAACATTTATAACTTTTGTGAGTGTGTGTGTCGATTTGGGTGTTTAAACATAAAAGAATAAGTAAATATTGTACTTTTATTGATTTTTATACAGTATAAAGCTATTATATATAAAGCTATATATAATTATAAAACATTGATTCAAACTAATCGTACCCTGAAAGAAATCATTTTGCATTTGAAAAATTATATTGTTATTATATAATATTTATTATAAAAAAATATAAAATATGTTTCTAATATGTGTTTCTTTTTATATATGTTTATGTATAAATAAAGTTTTTCCAGGGCCTCCCCAGATGTCCTAAAATGAAGGTTTTGTCAGATTTTGTCAAATTTGTCTCTAACTTATAGCGAAGTAAACACAGACACACGCGCGCACATTATGCTAGTTATCTATGGAAACATATACCATAAACTTCTATTATTTTTTAAATAAATTTAATTATAAATACATCAAACACTTACCCAAAACTTTCTTTAGTTATTTTATTTACTTTATGTATAATGTTCCCCTTTCAGGATGTCCCAAAATGGAGATTTGACTAATTTAGCTCACTTCTGGGGACGTCTTTCAAACTATTGAAAAATAGAGCAAAGTTAAACACACACATACACACACACAGCGCTCACACAAGGCATCATTGTGGCCCTCTGGAGAGTGTGCTGTTCAAGACCCCTATGACTAAACAAATTGTCGAGTGACCTTTTGCTCTGGTGTATTTACCCATGACAGGTGTATAAATCACCCATATATTTATATATATATATATATATATATATATATATATATATATATATATATATATATATATGTAAAATCAATATAAAATAAAATAACACAAGATAAAATTATACTACAAGACTAGAATGATCCTGTCATAATAAATGAAACTGTCTACACTGCAACTGTGCAACATCGTAAATGAAGTGACACAATGCAAACATTTTAAAAAAGATATATTTCTCTTAATAAGTAAAAATAAAATAAAATGATGGGACTAAACTATAAAGCTCATGTCAAAATAAAACTATATACAATTCAAATGTGCAACATTGTAAATTAAGTGACACAACTAAAATAACAAACTAACGTAAAATAAAACGACTTAAATAAAACTGTGTAAAATAAAATGACGCAATTTAAATAGAATGCTAATGTTATTAGCGACAAAACAATACATTTTTTTAATTATAACTTGATATACATCAAATTGACAAACTGACGTACAATAAAACGACGCACAATAAAATTTCATACAATTAAATTACGTACAATAAAATAACATACAATAAAACGATGTGACTAAACTAGAATACTCATGTCATATCAACAAAACTGTCTACACTGCAACTGTGTAACATTGTAAATGAAGTGACACAATGCTACAAAACAAAAAAATGTATCTTAATAAATTTACGTAAAAATAAAATGACGTACAATAAAATGAACTAAACACATTATACGCAGTAATCTAGAACGCTCATGTCATAATCAAAACATAAAACTTTCTACACTTCAATGATGAGACATCGTAAATTAAGTGACAAAAAAAAACTATTAAATAAATTATGACGTAAAATTGACGTACATTTAAAAAAAAAAAATTAAATACAAATATATTTATTTAAAAAAATAAACTGATGTCAAATAAAATGATACGGCTAAACTAGAATATTCCTGTTAAAATCGGCAAAGCAACAGGGAACTTAAAAAAGATATATATATTGGGGCTTTTTAGCCTCTTTTATACGACAGTTAAGAGGGAAAGAAAGTTGAAGGAGAGAGGGGGTTTGGATTCAAACTTGTACCTGTGTCCCCATGAGCTTACATGGAACGATTTTGTTGGTGTTTGGTAAAAGTTCTCACAATGTCAGCAGATATTCTTAGCCCAACTTTGTTTACAGATTGGCATATTGAACAAACACGACCTACTATTGCAGCATCATTATCAAAAAAAAGTTAACACAAATGAATTGTATGAATGTTTCAGTAACATTTAATTAACATTGGACTCACATTAATGAAATTATAACATTCACAAATAGCCAAAAATAGATGTTTGGAAAAAGAGTTCTGAACATACATTTGTACACAGCTTCACTGTTTATATCGGCAGCGTTCTAGTTTAGTTTCAGTGTCGCTCGCTCATATTGCAGAGTGTGTGAGGCTTTTTGTGAAGTGTTCTACGACATGAAGGGCTACAACCTCTGACCCTCCCTCTCGTATATGTCCCCCCTCCGCCCTCTGCACTTGACGGCCAGCGTATGATTTATTCTCCAGCTCTTGCTGTGGACTGGCTTTGTGACCCATTGTGTGTTTGGAGAAGGTGGTGGGGGGTTTTTTGGGCCCCTGAGGGACCGTCAGTGTGAACGAGAGACCAGTCGTGCTGTAACATCCACCGTGCTACACTGACTCACGCTCGCAGCTTTTGCTGGTATAGCGTCACCCATCTGGCCACATTCCTGTCCAGAACGGTAGAAAGCTTTGGAATTAAACTTCACTTGTTAGCTTTGTTCTCTCCTTGGGTTTGAGATTTAGAGGAAAGCAAATAATTAAAAAACCAACAACATCTGAGGTAAACAACTCCTTGCTTCATTGGTGGCATCTCAAAGGTGTGGCAAACATCAAGTTGTCCCTTTAGCTGTTAAACCGCATGTGATAGCAAGCCACCTACACACACCCTCATCTACTGATGTTTCAAACACTCTTTATCATCCCTGTAGAGTAATTTACGGTTGACTATGGCAGGTCTATGGCTGCGTATCTCTTTTGTAAAAGCTGTGACTGCACAATGTGAGATGCACAGAAAGGCGAGGAGAATAGTAAGATGAGCGCAAAGGGACGTCCCGTACGTGGCTCCTCCTTTTGTTATCTGTGCTCCTCTTGTTCGGCGAGGAAGGCCTCGGAGACCGCAGGCCTGAAAAAGGGGCTAGATTAATCACGCTTCATCTCGCTAACCTCTGTGTCACCTCTCCTCCTCCCGATCCGAATGTCACACCTGCTTTCACAGCGCTCCTGTGAGGGCCAAGGAGTCACTGTACACTCGTCCGGCTGGGAAAAGCTTATCGGCGTGAATAAAGCCACAACGTTTTCCGGAGGTGGACGGATGCCAAGAGAAACACCCTCTGAAGTGACCTTCTCACACCTGTGTCTTTTCAATATAGTCATGTTTCTCACAAAAATAGGGTGAAGGATTTGACGAGGATAAAGCTGATGCGTCTATTTTATATTTTTCTTGCAACTGCAAGAAAGCTATAAGTGAGCGATTTGAAGTATGACTTCCTGAGGAGAATCACTGTGTATTTTGTTTTTATGAGCCATTTAGGGGCAGGACTATTGGCAATAGATTATGACAGAGTGGCATGAAGAAAACAGGGCCAGGAGTTTTTCACAGGGGTGACCAGGCAGACTCCAGCGATCAGTCTGTGGTGGCACATTGTCAGGGGTGGTGGGGTGATGTTGGTTCGCATCAGATGGGGGGTAAGGGGGGGTAGAAACACTAACTAAATTGTTTTGTTCTACAACATAAATTACACACAGTCATACCTCAAACATGAATTTTGAAGCCGCTGTGTTTTAGAAAAATTTATGTTGCTAACGAGTAACTAGATAAGGGGAAAATTCCAATCAAAAGTGGTCATCCCTGTGCCCTTCTCGCTCCAAAGGGCAGAGCCCTTGTTGTGGGCACTCTGAAGGGAGCATTGAGCTAAAAGTCTTTGGAAAGATACATTTTCTTACATTCATTTGGAAAGACCCTTCGAGTGGCATTTCCTTCCTGCAGTGCCCTTTTAGAGCAGAAGAGTGCCATTTGGAATAGAGTGCAACAATGCCAACCCACTTTTTCAGTTGTCTGGGTTCCGGAAGTATTTTTCCCATTCATATTTTTGAATAGGCTTTTCATAAAATCCTCCATAAAAGAGTTGTAAACCATGAACCAAACGACCAGTTCCGAGGTGAATCACAACATTTCAAACTTTGTTTTAAGGCAAAAGTTACTTGAAAATCGAACAAAAATGGCCATTAGGGGCAGCTGTGGCTCAGGTGGTAGAGCGGGTCGGCTGCCAATCGCAGGGTTGGCTGTTTGATTCCCAGCCCACACAACTCCACATGCCGAAGTGTCCTTGGGTGAGACACTGAACCCCAAGTTGCTCCCAATGGCAGGCTAGCACCATACATAGCAGCTCTGCGGCCATTGGTGTGTGAATGTGTGTGTGAATGGGTGAATGAGACACAGTGTTAAGCACTTTGGTAACCTCTAAGGTTAAAAAAAGCGCTATATAAGTGCAGACTATTTACCAAAAAGATAAAGGGCATCTTTCACAAGGGCATGAACTTTTTATGTTTAATTTTATGTTTTTGATTATGTAAGGTAGGGTTGGCAAATACAATTTGACATTTGAATATCCGTCGAATGTAGGATAAAAAATGCGCATTCCAATGTGAAAATGACCATTTGAACATTGGATGTGTGCCAAGCACTGGCAATGACTTACATTCTTGGACTAAAACAGATGCAGTGCAACGAATAGAAACAGAACACGGGTGTCTCACGACACGTTTTAAATGCAGATTTTCTTTTTAAATTGACAGTGTCTGAAAAAATGCATTGTTTCTTCATGAAAAAAAGTGAGACACGGCGCAACCATCAATGACATCCGTCTAGCGCATGCTTACATAGAAAAAGACGGACCTGTTCAGAGTGAACGGCCCCCCTGAGATGGAGGTCTTTCCTGGTTGTGTGTTGACTATGTCTTGCTCTCTTATCAGCGTCTCGCTGCATAAGCATTAGGTATGTACATTCAACTGTATTTAATGAAAAACAATCTGGTACCGCAGATGATAAAGTTTGAGTCTGTGGTAGTGGGCTACAATGGCACTGGTACCTGTTCTGCATGTAACACTGAGTTAACATAGAACCGTCCTTTGAAATGCTTCTTTTCCTGTTTTTACATTTGATTTGAGAAAACTGGCTAAATCTATTGACTTTATAAATTACACACATTTGTTTACAGCCAGATGTGATCTTTGCAATAAACAATCGTTATAACAGTGCTGACTGGTTTATATTGATTTGTTGCACCCTGTGATGAGGAGGAGGGCATAGCTGGGCCGTGAGGGTGCACGGGGGACAAAAATGATCCAGAGGCATAGGTACACGAAGCCACTATGTATTTGTCTATGTATTTTTTGTTACGTTCAGTTCTTTTATGTTATTAAAGTTATGTTGACTGTTCTGCCAGTTCCCGCCTCCTCCTTGCCCATCCTTACCCATTACACTGGTGCCAAAACTCAGGAAGTAGGAGGGATGGACTGTCGTGGAGTCCTCGCCACTGCCGCCCACCAGGGGATGGAGGATTCACTGCCAGCCTCCTGGAGTCGGAGGAACATCTGACATCCGCCAGGAAGGGAGGAGCCGTTCCGTCTGCCAAGGTTCGGAGGACTCACTGCCGCCCGTCGGGGAGGAGTGGCTGTCATCTGCTAGAATGCGGAAGAGTGGATGAGGACCTTCGGCTCGTCTTTATCCCCCTCCTTGCTGATAAGGAGAATTCTGCATCCTCGCGGCCCGGCCACACCCTACTCCTCATCACACACCCTCTTGTGGACATAGGAGTGAACGTCAATTTAAAAATCAGACGTCTTGGAGATGTTTACCACTACCTAAAAAAATTTGAATATAATTAGAATATAATTAGAATACTAGTTCGAATTTAGTTTCTCAGCCCTGTTGACAGCATTAATGTAAGGGATAATCCACGGCTAGGTGTGCTTTAAATGATTATAATGTACAACATGCAGGCGAAGAATGCCCGACGCAAAGCGGAGGGTGCTTGCCTCCACAAAGTGTATTTCCAAGGAGAGAACATGGTATAAGCATGGATTATCCCACTTATACCATGGTCACTTGCCGGCCTTTATTAATTGTGATGGCCATTGATTTTTTCAGCACAAATGTTGATTGGAAGGATGAAAATAATGGTTAAAGTTATCTACGGGTCATTAGATCTAGAGTTCTGCCCTTTCTAAATCAGACTCAGAAATAGTAGTGCGATTATATCATATATAATTTAAATAATCAATCCAGAAATAACAGCCAATTAATAGAAGGGTTGGCACTTCTAAGAACACGTAATATTAAATTCCTATTCTTTGTAATTTTCACATTAATGAGGAAAAACAGGCATTGCTGACATGGCACTTACTGTACATGATGATGGGAAAACCATCTAAAATGCTCTAAACCTGCACACTTTGACCTCTGAAACATATATATGGTATCCATTAAGGCTGCACAATTTATATAATTAAGAATGAAAATCGCCTTCAGAGCTTCAGTCAGCTATGTGTGATCATGGGGCGCCCTCTAGTGGCTATAGGCACACATGATGAGCAGCGCAGCAATATTAGATGATGTTTATCATATTACAATTTACACCATCTTGCCTTGTCTTGCTGGACAGTGAAAGACACATTTAATAGGTCCCAGAGGTATCCTTCTCTACCCCTCTGTGCAAAACAGATGAATGTCAAACCATACTTTCCTTACAAGCGCTTTTGGCGAGTAATACGGGGCTAATGAACACTGTTGTCTTTTCTATGTTTCCTGTAGCGCTTTACAGTTGATTTAAAGACGACACTGGTGGTTGGTTAATCCCAGCTCTCACAGCCTGAAGCGATATTCACAAACAAATAATTTAATCAGAGTTTTGAATCAGTTCATTGAAACGGACAGACTGAAGTGATTTACAGAAAATAATCTTACCAACACTAGCGTCAGGATGACTTAAAGATGCTATGACAACTCTGTCTTAATGCTCTTACACTCACGAGTCACACTCGAAGGGATCATGAAATCTGCTGCATTTTTTTTGTTTTGAGCAATACATTTTTTTGTGCAAATGATGGAGTCTACATCCTTAAATTAGCAAAAATGCATGTGCTAGTTCATTTAATTCCTGAACAAGTGTGGGCCCTAATACAGGTTGCGTTCTCCCTCATGCAAACCGGAGTTTCATTGCAACCGAATTCGGACACCTCTTACAAGCTGACTGTCTATATAGATAAAAATATTTATATAAAATATTTAAAAACATAGATCCGCTGTCCCCATATGAGGACATGCATTTTAAGGCAAACTATTTGCCGTTTTAAGAAATTGCTTTGATTACATGCATGGTTATCAAGTGCTATTAGTTACTAATCGTAAAGGGAAATGGAAAATGCACGCAGCAACCTCGCCCGGGTCACAAGTCCACCTGGCAGATATCTTCTACAGACGTGGCGCTCCACAGCGACTGTTCTGATGAGCCTATTTCCTCCGTAACCCCCACGGAAAGCTCATCCACCCACTCAAGAAAGCAGCGGAACACGAAGTGTCTCGTTTTGAGCTAGACACTGTTGATCCCTCATGAGAAAATGTCTACAGTACCTCCAGCACTATCAGAGGAAATGAGCCTCTGTGGTCTGCAGAACTTTACAAATGAGAACAGTGCAAGCTTTGAATTCCACACATTTCCACACAGATAGACGTTACAGGAGACACTCATGTTCACACGGCACAGACAGACAGAGAGAGAGAGAGAGAGAGAGAGAGAGAGAGAGAGAGAGAGAGAGAGAGAGAGAGAGAGAGAGAGAGAGAGAGAGAGAAAAACCGAGAGAGAGACAGAGAGAGAGAGACAGAGAGAGAGAGAGACAGACAGACTGCACTGAATCTCTCATCTAATAAAATGTGGAATCTGACTTGTATGCAGAAAACTTTTCCATAATGCAAATATTTACATGTGCTGTAATCGTCCCTTGTGCTTGAGTCTTAGCAACACACACGCACGTGCACGCACACACACACACATACGCATGCATGCACATGTTTAATATCTATCTGTCTGTCTGTCTGTCTGTCTGTCTGTCTGTCTGTCTGTCTGTCATCTATCTATCTATCTATCTGTCTGTCTGTCTGTCTGTCTGTCATCTATCTGTCTGTCTGTCATCTATCTATCTATCTATCTGTCTGTCTGTCTGTCTGTCTGTCATCTATCTATCTGTCTGTCTGTCTGTCTGTCTGTCTGTCTATCTATCTATATGTCTATCTATCTATCTGTCCGTCCGTCCGTCCGTCCGTCTGTCTTTTTGGAGAAAAAAAAGAGATAAAATGTCTTTTCTTCCATTTTCTATATAAAGTATCATCCCATTCAGTGAGGAAAAAAGTTCTCCTGCAAATATTGCTTTTGTTGTCTAATATTCATATGACAACATTTCTTTAACAACTGTTGTGATAATTTTTTACATTTGTAGATTTGACTGCACTCCACACAACCAAGCAATTTTATATAAATACATTTGATTGAAAAAGACGCTATGAAACAGTGTGATCCATGTTCAGCAAAGCAGTGTAGCTAAACTATTGCTATAGTTGCGTAAATGCACGCTCCGGTCCACACATCTGATGACGGCTGAATGCTGTTGCACAATGAGCGTTGTTAAACTCACCACTCATTGCTGAGGCTCGTGCTTATGAACACAGAGAACGCTCTAGTATTTCAGATGGTGAGACAATTTGACCAAAAGTCAGTCGGAGGACCGGACAAAGACGGATTTGCCCGCGGGCCGCCAGTTGACTTGCCCTTGTGTACGGTTCTCAACAGAGAAGAATATTGACTGTGTTTTACACACCTCTCTCTGAAATATTTGCAAAGAAGGAACTTTGAATCACTGCAATGCATCAGTGACATAAATATGAATGTTTATCATTAACTGTGTCCATCTCCCTGAATGCCACAATTTTTGTGGGAAATTCTACACCCATATCTCAGCAAAGTTTACAAATTTTCATCCAACATCAAATTGTTTCTATTGCATTTTTCCAAGTAGTTTCATGGTAAAGTCATTACATTTTTCAGCCGCAGCTGAGTTAACATCAGTCAATAAACCTTTGCACATTCTTTTTCGTGTCTTATCCCCTGTCTTAAAGCTCAAGTCCATGTACAAGTGTGTGTGTGTGTGTGTGTGTTTGGCAGGGGGTGACAGGTCACAGTGGGTAACCTGAGAGGTCTGACCCCGAGCAGAGCTGAATCTAAGAGGAACCAGCCCTTTTAAAAGCTCACGTTTGGTGTGTGTGTGTGTGTGTGTGTTTGCTCTTAAAGAGCGGTGACAATATCCAGGTCCCGTGTAAGACTTATGCTGTTGCTGATGTATTTAAGGTTCTCTAGTGTGAGATAGCACTTTTGAGATTCCAGAGCTTCAATGAATTCCAGACGCATTGGCGCTCCGATCGCCCTGACCTGCTCTTGACATCACGTCCACTTCTCTTGCCCTACTGTTTGCATTCTGTGAGGGGAACTGCCCTTTAAAAGAGACGGACATTGGGAGGTGGGGAAAGATATCATTGTAATCAAGTACTCTAAGATAAAAACAGGATTAGTCGATTTATCAAACATTTTAATTGAAGATAAAAATAGTCTCACATGCGTGAAATGTATGTTGTGCTTTATTCAAAAAACATTACATCACTCTTTAAACTGTTTCAAAATAAGCTAACTTTTACAAACTAGGATGTTCTTATGAAAAAATGTGCAACATGTATTAAAAAAATATATTAAGATTTAAAAATTATGGTAGAAAATAAGATTAAATTTGTAACCATAATTAGTAAATGATTTGGGTATCATACACTCAAATAAATAATATTTTTATCTTTCTTAATTTATTGAAATATCATCATTCATGATACCTATGATCCTATCATATTGCTTCTGAAGACATGGATTAAACCACTGGAGTCATATGGATTATTTTTATCTGCCTCTATGTGCTTTTTGGAAGTTCTGTCACCATTAACTTGCATTTTATGATTTACAGAGCTTTGATATTCTTCTCAAAATCATTGTGTTCAGCAGAAGAAAGAAAGTCATACACATATGTGATGGCATGAGGGTGAGTAAATTATGAGAAAATTGTAATTTTTGGGTGAACTATCCCTTTAAAAATGCGAACAATTAGTAAATTCATTAGGTATCTGTGGAGGGCGTGGTCGAACGTTAGTCTGGGGAGAGAGGAAGCGGTAAGAGTTTTTACCTGAGATGAATTGCTGGTAATTGCCGTTTCTATGTTCGCAGTGAGAGATGGGGGAAGTAAAAAGGGGCCAGACCTCAGAGTGAGAGAGAGAACGTTAATCGAAGGTGTTTTGTGTTATTAATACATTTATTTTGAGTTGGATTGGCTGTTTCCCGCTTCCTCATTCCTCGAACCTGTTATACTGGTGTTGAAACCTGGGATTGGAGGAAAAAGTATATGCTGTCATAGAGTCGTCGGTGCTAGAGGAACTCTTCCGGTCCCTTGCCAGCATCCACCAGGGCCAACACCAGGCCCTAATGTAGCTTCGGAGAGAGCAGCAAAAGCACTTTGATGTAGTCCTTCATGCCCAGGAGGACGACCGGCAGATGCTGCAGAGCCTAGCACCCCAGGAGTGGGCAGCCCCCCCTTCCCCCGCCAGCTGCAGTGCACCCCCATGTGTTGCTCACCAAGATGAGGCCTCAAGATGATTCGGAGGCATACCTTGAGCTCTTTGAGCACACCACAGAAGCTCTGAAATGGCTGCCAGAACAGTGGGTGGTCCATCTTCTGCCGCTGCTGACCAGGGAAGCCCAGATCGCTTCACAACATCTTATGGTCGCCAACCTCCTGGATTACTCAGTACTAAAGAAGTTCATCCTGTAACAGGTTGGCCACAGCCCAGAAGAGCACTGTCTGTGTTTCCGCTCCTTAACGCTGAACGAGGTCGGCCGCCTATTTGATTTTGCACAACAGTTCCGTGACGCTGCCAAGTAGAACAGCAATGCCATGGATGTCATCAACCTGGTGGTGCTAGAGCAGTTAGTCTCCAAGTTGCCGAAGGGGACGGCTGAGTAGGTCCAGCGCTACCAACCGACGTCGCTGGACGAAGCGATCCAGCTGGCGGAAGACCATCCATGGGCCAGTGCGCCCCATGCCCTTCCCCCATCTAATGTCTCCTCCTCTGTCACCCCCCGGCCTGTTCTGTTTCCCCGGAAACGTGGGAACATTCCCCCAAGACCAGCTCCCCGGTCATGGGGGTTCTCTCCTGCCACAAACCTCGTCTCTCCCACGGCCTCACCTCCACAGTATATAAAAAAACTTTACATAAATAATGTCTATACAAAGGCTATCATATTTATCATTTCACATCTTCAAATAGTGTTTCTACTAGTAGAATTGTTGGAGGAGAAAGCATACTTCACTAGCGCAAGCATTTATGCAGCAAATACATCTTGTTTGTTTGCATGTCTGTGGTATTTAATGGGTCTGGGCCTGCAGAAAAGGAGCCATAACACTCTTAAAAGTCTCAAAAAATTCCAGGACATTTTGGATATCATTTACCAATTTGGATGTGCAAACCTGCCTGTCATAATGTTGACACTGAGGAAACTGATAGCTTCCCTTGAATGGCCTTTAAAAGGACGGAGATGTCTGCAGAGAATCTCTCAAAGCTCAAAGCTCAAGAATCAGCAGATAAGATCATGTGGAATTTTCCGTTGTGAAGCAGCTCTATAAACATGATCAGGTGTTTCCTCAACATCAGGCAGACTTTAGGAAGCAAAGTTTTGCAAGAAAACATTTCACACTCTCACTTGTTAATTTGTCTACTAACAATGTGTCATTTCCAGCACATCTCAAATTCTGAATTGTGTTTAATGTCAGAGAGCGAGACAAAGACACACAAGAGCAGAGGAATAGTTCAAAGGATTTATTAGCAATAAATGATAACTTTAACTGTGCTGGCGAAGACTGGAGATCCCGGCACAGGCTGAAGTTGAGGTATGGAATTTTGGGGATGTGTGCATGCCGTAGCCGCACAATGGGCAGATCCATGAAGATTGAGTTCGTAGATGAGTGTGTGTTGTGGAAGTCAGGAGCAGTTTCATAGGAATCCCCTGTAGAAGCCTGGTACGATGGAGAGATCAACGGTCAGCAGATTGGAAGGCAATCACTTTCCCAACACGCAGGCATAGATGAGGAATCCTCCGTTGAAGATTCGTGAGTGCAGAGAACAAGCGGACAGCAACCTGGAAGGTAACCTGAGAGAGAAAGAGGTAAGTTACTTCACATCAAACAACAATCTAGCAAAGATACTGAGAACATGAAGGGTTTAAGTAGGGAGTGAATTAGAGGAGAACCAGGTGTTTCTAGCACGCTAATTAGTGGCATGATCAGCGTTCCCCTGGGAACAATCAATGTTCCCATGGAAACTGATCATGCATGCCGGTTTCGCCTGAAAGACACGAGGAAGAGAAAATAAAACACACAGAATAAAGTGACAAAATCACCGGAGCCGTGACAGTTTAATACTGTAAAGAGACCCTAGTTGTGTGGCTATGTGTCCTTGTGTAATCTAAAGTTCAGGAGCTTCACGTATAAAAGTTTGCTTAGATTTCTTCCTAAAGTGTGTGTAAGCACAAAAGTCAGATTCTGGGTACGCACAACAAAATTAAAATATATAAAACCGTACGTACCTGCACATAATTCCCTAAGATTGTTCATACATCCATGTGATTCATTCTCCACCCCTTTCCTCCCCAAAATAACCATATATGGAGTGTACAACACCTGTTTTTACTATGCATATCCTCATCTGCATACAATTACCATATGCATTTAAACATCCAGGCATGTGATTACTGCGTTTAACGGTATGAGAAACTGTATCATAAGAGATAAGACTGTAAATGTCACATGTGCCCAAAGGTTAGATGCTGCACCATGAAGAATCATTATCTGTTAAGATATGAACTTGCTTAGGTGAAATCACTCTGTCATTCTGATTGGATTATAAGAGCAGACTGATTGCTATAAAAGGAGGGAAGAAGTGCTTCCAGCCATTGTGTTCTTGTTTAGCAATGGTTACCTCTAAAGAAAGATGTGCAACCATCATCGCTTTGCATCAAAATGGCCTCACATGAAAGGAAATTGCTGCAAAGAATATTGCACCTGAAAGAACCATTTACTGGATCAACAAGAACTTCAAGCAGAGAGGTTCAACTGCAGTGAAGAACGCTTCAGGACGTCCCAGAGTGTCCAGCAAGCACCAGGACCATCTCCTCCTGAGGAGTCCGCTACGGGATCGTGTCACCACCAGTGCAGAGCTCAATATCAGCAGCAGGTTGGTGTGAGGGCATCTGCACGCACAATGAGGCGAAGACTTTTGGATAATGGCCTGGTGTCAAGAAGGGAAACAAAGAAGCCACTTCTCTCCAAGAAAAACTTCAAGGACAGACTGAAATTCTGCAGGAAGTACAAGGATTGGACAGCAGAAGACTGGTGCAAAGTTATTTTTCTCTGATGAAGCCCCCTTCCGACTGTTTAGGAAAATTGATAGTCTGGAGAAGAAAAGGTGAACGTTACCATGAGTCCTGTGTCGTGCCAACAGTGAAGCATCTTGAGACCATCCATGTGTGGGGTTGCTTTTCATCACAGGGAGTGGGCTCTCTCACAATCCTGCCTAAAAACACGTCCATGAATAAAGAATGGTATCAAAACGTCCAGCAAGAGCAACTTCTCCCAACGATCCAGGAGCAATTTGGTGATGATCCGTGCATTGTCCAGCATGATGGAGCACAATGTCACAAGGCAAGAGTGATAATGAAGTGGCTCGGAGATCATTACATTTAAATTTTGGATCCATGGCTTTGCAACTCCTCAGGTCTTAATCCCATAGACAACCTGTGGTCAGTCCTCAAAAGGCGAGTGGACAAGCAGAAGCTCACAAATTGTGATCAACTGCGAGCACTAATAAGTCAAGAATGGATCGCCATCAGTCCGGATTTGGCCTAGAAGCTGATATCCAGCATGCCAGAGAGAATTGCAGAGGTGATGAAGAACAAGGGTCAACACTGTAAATATTGACTCTTTTCATATATTTAATGTTTATGCCAATAAATAAACTTATGAAATGCTTATCATTGTTTTCCAGTATACCATAAAAACTTATGTCACTGCCAATACTTTTGGCCACGGCTGTATGCATGCTTTCAACACTGGAATGCACACTAAAACTTAAGGACTACCATAAGACTTTTGACCATCAGCATAATGTCTGGACCAGTTTGCCACTTGTCCACTTAGACTGGAAAGAGTTGCCTGTGTAGCATGTAAGGTGGCCAATCACAATTAGTTTCTGGCATGTCTTTCTGCTGTAGTAGATATCACAATAATTAACCAGCATGGAATAAACTCCATGAATGTGATAGCATAGTAAGTAGAAGTGGAAGATTCGCCCAGCTAGCTGTTTGTCCCCTGACCGCAGGCTTAACTGCAGTAAATCTGAAGGAATCTCATTAAATCGCTACTCAAGTCTAGACTTAGTCATCGCCTGACAAAACACACTGGCATGAATTAGACAACGCCACAGTGTCTGTAATCCTTCTATCTCTCCATAGTTTTCAAGAAGAGATGCAGAGAGTTGGAAGAAAAACATGTTAGCAATTGCATTTTCCGATTTTGTTATTTGCCATGGCTGCATTTGGCAGGCAACTTGATGTTCTGAAAACACAAAGGCAAATTGACAATAATGTGAGCCAGATGATAAACACAATCTTAAAGTTGTTTTCAGTTGCAATGATTGATTAAAGTTTATCTTAATTTATCACTATTGTACTAGCAAAATCAATGTCAGAAGTTCCATTCCCAGGAAACACAATTTTAGCTTGAATGCACTGGAAGTCACTATTTAAATGCTATTACAAAATACTGAAAATTATGCAATTTGCAACCTAGTTCCAAAGGTCTGGCCATCTTGTGACAAAAGAATTGTGGAAAAGTGACTTCTGTATCCAATTATAAAAGGCACCTGACTCGCTAAAACCTCAAAGCAGTTTGTTATTGTAAGGATAAGGCTAACAGTAAGTGTTTTCCTACGCAAAGTAGCTGTAGTACCTTAAGTTCTTTAAAGGTTTCAGTTCAAAAGGCCAAGCAGCTGTTGTTGATTGGCTTTGATTTGTCTGTGGGCTTGTATTAGGCTGGACGCTAAGTCTAAGCCACAAGAAGGTGAGAGTAAGCTAAGCTTATGCTAATGTCGGCTGCATGCTCTAGCACACGTGCCACATGGTTTTTGTGCAATCCGTTTGACCCTGTACACACAAACCCGCTCTTACATGCATATGCGTATTTACCCAAATTCAGTGCTGTTAATCGGAATGATTTCACCATGTCTGCGTCATCTAATGCTGTAGAGTTGATTGCCTTTAATGGTCGGTCTTTTTAAAGACTTTTAAAAGTCCTTATAGGCTAAAGTCTTGCAGTTATCTGGCCAGAAATATCTGTTTCATTCAAAAATGTAATTTCTGTCATCATTACCTCTAACTATTAACCTCATGTTGTTCCAAACCTGCTGTTTTTTTCTTCTTCTTTGAAACACTACAGGATTATTTTGTAATAATTTTCACGCACCTTTTTTCCATACAGTACATTATATGTACGTTTATACATATAAAGTATAAAAGCAGTCCATTAGACTTGTGCACCATATCTCAAGTGTTCACTGTAAAAAAAGATAATAAAATAATACGTAAATAATAAAAAAAGACAATATATATAATTTTACAGTAAAATATTGTTAAAAGTTTTTTACTTCTCAGTAAATTCAGAAAATGCATGTTTAACAAGTCAATAAATGTACAGTAAATTATTGTTAAAATTGGTTTGATATATTAACATTATATTACGTATTTTTGACCAAAATACATTTTCCTCATTGAATAAAATTGTTTTCCTTTATCTGAGCAGTACAAGACTTGGTGACTTTTCCTCCATTTTCCATCTGAACATACTGAGGATGTTTTAGAAAAAAAAAAAAACTAAATTGGTCTTGATTTGATAAGTCTATGTGGTCGTAAACACTTTTGGTATTCATGGTCAAAATTGACGGACCATTGAAAAAGAATGTGAAAGACCCAAAAACAGGGCCATTTTTTAAATCTGTCAAATACAATCAATAAATCCACCACAATGCAGAACAAACAGTTGAAATTACAGGGTGAGACTCTAAAACATCCTCACTGCAAAACATAAACACACACACACACACACACTAACACGCACTAACACTAACACACACAAACACACTAACACACACACACAAACACACACTAACACACACTAACACACACAAACACAGAAATGAACTGGTGAGACTATAACACAGAGCTTTTTTTTTACATTTGTCACAAAAAAATTAATAAATCAGTCACAACACACAAACACACACTCAGAGATGAAGGGGTTAGATAATAACACACACACACACACACATTTGCAAAATACATTTTACAACAGAAAATTTGAAACTGCTAAATATTTACTTTGATTCTTCTATTTGAAACTTTAATTGAATTTTCAGAATTTTACAGTTCATTTCTGTTTCTTGATGTTGATTTTCTTGACATTATTGTACACTTAGTTTGAGTTATAAAATGTATGTTTTAAATAAATTATTGGTAGAAAAATACTTATTCTGTGTCTTCTCTTTGTAACACCATGGTCAGGTCTGATTGCAGCATAATGACATTAACTGCAAAAACTGACACTTCAAATCCATTTTAAATTGCTAAACTTTTACAAATTTGATAATGTCTAAATATATATTCAAATGCATATTTTGTAATAAAATATAATCTTAGTTTACAGCAAGTCATCAGACTACACAGTAGGTGACTGCGGCCATCTACTGGCTGTTACTGGCATGACATGGTTTTCCATTTATATTTTATTCACCTGAGGGCAATTTGTGTCACATTCTCATATTTAGTAAAATATCCAGGCACCAAAATGACATTTTATAATGCCAGAAACTTGGTTATTTTTACGGTGTATTTCTGGCAGCCACAGCAGCCACATTCATTTTTTTGCAGTGATCTAAAGCCATATGTTAACTTTGTGTGAGGAACAGACCCAACGTTATTCACTGACACTCTTAAATGTAATTCTCCATTACTTATATTTAAACTGGTGTGCCCTCATTCAGTTAGGAGACAAGTGATGACCTATCGCATTCTGCATGAAGGATCTCTAACGAAACCAAAGGTTTTTTTTATCTGAATTTCAGAGCTTTGGCGGAGGATTTCAGAGCTTAACTCAAAAGGAAAAAATGTCATTTAGCTTCTCAAGTAAATGTATCATGTTTTAAGACTGTTTAGATAT
Organism: Xyrauchen texanus; assembly: GCF_025860055.1. Lineage (NCBI taxonomy): Eukaryota > Metazoa > Chordata > Actinopteri > Cypriniformes > Catostomidae > Xyrauchen > Xyrauchen texanus. Next base: position 30,795,969 of record NC_068307.1, read on the forward strand.
TTTTACTGGAAAACTAAGCCAAATAAGGCTTTAGAGACTTGGAATAGAACATGCAAGTAACATAAACGCACACTTTAATATTTGGCGAACTATTCCTTTAAATTAAAGATATTCCCCCGACACCTTCCCGGAATTGTTCATATCAGATATTTCTGAGTGAATGAGGGTGCTTATCCTGGCGTTGTTATTTAAATGAGCTCCCCTCGGCCCCTGCTCGTGCTGTTTTTCTCTGAAGAGTCATCGTCGCTAATCAGCGTGTTCAATGAGAGGCGGTGCAGCGTACAGCTGAATCTGTGACTGTTCGAGCAGGGACGATTAAGGGGCATTCAGGGATTAGAGCATTGCAGTGGCCGCTTCACCCCTCGCCACTGCCTAATTCTGATTAACAAGAGACCTTCTGCCTTAAACCACCGACCGGCCCTCCACGCACCCCAAAAAGGGGGAAGACAACGCCTACCAAACATACACACTCCTTGCCTCCTCCACCTGCTGATCGCCCAGGCCTAATGAAGCCTCAGTTTAAGCCTGCCTTCTTCCCGCCATTTTTGTTGGCACGGTCCATATGGTGCTCATTAGACAAATGAGAAAACAAGGCGGGATGGGTGGGTGGAGATGGGTTTGAGTGGAGGAAATGGGCTGTGGTATTTACATATACAGTCACTGAATTGAGCTCAGTGGACCCTTTTCACATTTTCGTGTTTGAGCATGGAAGTAAACTTATATAGCTGTGAATGGGAGACCATAGCAAACATAATTTTTTCGTTCCCATGTGCACAAACAGCAAAAGAAAAAATGACCTATTACGCTTTCACAACTTTTAATTTAGCTATATTTATACCTCTCATCCACACTAGAACATCGTTTTCAAAAATGTTCTCCATCATTTTATGATTATACGTCGCTTTAAAAATCCTAACGAATACTATTTGGATCGGAAGAGATTATGTTGGGACAGTTCCCGCATTATAAGGCTCTTTAGCATCTAATTTTCTCTTCTCATGGTATTGTGATCAAGTCAAGTTCACGTCCTGTGCTGCTTGTGAAATGGCCTGAGGCCTGACAGTACCTCTGTGTGCCCTCCGTAATTACAGTCAGTACTCCCAAAACAAGTCCCTGGACTTTTGTCTGTCAAGTGTTGTGACAGAGGAACAGAAGGAGCTGCGATTTAACTGCAACAAAACTACCTTTTGTCAAACCTTCAATTAATATTTTTGCCAATTGGAAATGAGATTTGCCTCATTGCTATAGAGTGAAAACACCACATGAACCTCTTGAAGATCTAAAATGTATAAGGTAGTAAAATGGATCATGAAATATTGTTCATTTCTCTTTATGTGATTGAGCTCTGACACTGATGAGGTTGCCAAGTTAATTTTGTGAGTTTTCATTTAATATTATGTTTCATAAGAGAATGGAAGTATGTTAAAGTGGAAAGTAATTTTGTTTTGGTAAGTGAGGCAAGCAAAACTATTACAACTGCTCATATTTGTGTAGCTGGTCTTCTGCTGGTTTAGGATGATTGTTTTTTTTTTCAGCAAGGGTGGGCTGGTAAGCAACCATCCACAACACCCTAGCAACCACATCCCAAAATGCTAAAAAAACAACAACAAAAAAACCTTAGAAACTACCTAGCAACCCCCCCACATCACCCTAGCAGCCAAAAAGCAACGTGCTATAAACAACTCAACACATCCAAGAAACTAGCTAGCAACCACATAAAAACATGCTAAACCCCACTCAGAACACCATAGAAACTACCAAGCAACCACTCAGAACATCACAGCAGCCACATAACAACATGCTAAAAACACTCAGAAGACCTTAGCAACCACATAGCAACATGTTAAACCCCACTCAGAACACCATAGAAACTACCAAGCAACTACTCTGAACATCACAGCAGCCACATAGCAACATGTTAAACCCCACTCAGAACACCCTAGAAACTACCTAGCAACCACATAAAAACATGCTAAAGACCACCTAGAAAACCCAAGAAATTACCTAGAAACACCACAGAACACTACAGCAGCCACACAGCAACATGTATAAAACATTTAGAACACTATTGAATCAACCTAGCAACCACCCAGCAACCACCTAACAACATGCATAGAACACTCAGAACACAATAGAAACTTCCTAGCAACCATTCAGAACACATAGATAACCACATTGCAACATGCTAAAAAAACACTCAGAACAACATTGAAATTTCCTTTAAACTAGCGATCCATTGAGCAGGAAATTCTAGGCCAAAACTGATCAGCAATTCTTTTATATTCGACTAGCTGGTACAGAACGAGTACTCGATTACTCAAGTACTCATGCACATCCCTAATAAAAACAACCCAGAAATCCCAAGAAAATACCTAGCAACTACCTATAACACCATGGCAACCACACAGCAACATGTTAAAAAAACCAAGTCACACTAATTGACCACTGGTGTTCATCAGGGATCAGTGCTTGGACCCCTACTCTTCTTGACCTACACTATATCACTCGGACTGATAATTGATAATTAAGACACGTGGCTTTTCCGACCACTTCTACGCAGATGATATGCACCTCTACATGTCATTCAAGCCTGGATGAAGGAACATCACCTTCAGCTCAACCTTGCCAAGACAGAACTTTTCATGATTCCACGTCAACCAGGACAGCTCGGAACCTGAGTGTGGTGGTGGATGACAAGCTTAACTGCACTGCCCACATCTCATCAACCACCTGGTCTTGCAGGTTTGTGTGATACAACATTAGGAAACTTAGACCTTTCCTATATTATTATGCTGCACAGCTCCTGGTCCAAGCTCTGTTCATTTCAAGACTGGACTACTGTAATGCCCTATTAGCCAGTCTCCCAGCTAACACGACTAGGCCACAGCAGATTGTCTTGATTTCACTCCACTGATTACCTGTTGCTGCCCACATCAAATTCAAGGCTTTGATTCTGGCCTTCAAGACAGCGAATGGAACAGCAGCCTCTTACTTCAATTTACACCACCAGGTCTATGTCCAACTCTGTGGTCAATAAACGAGCAGCGCCTGGTGATACCGACGCATAGAGGCTCAAAGTCTATTTCAAGGTCATTCATGTTCTCCGTTCCTCTGTGGTGGAGTGAGCTTCTAACCTCCACACGATCTGCTGAAACCATCTCAACATTTAACAACCAGTTTAACAATCTGTTCCGAGAGCACTTAACCAATCCACACTAAATGCACTTACTTAATATTTAACAATAATAATAAAAAATCAAAAGATCTTGTCTTGTCTTTCTTCTACGCTAGCTTCTCTACTATTCCATCCTCTTTGAACACACTAGCAACCACATAACAGCATGATAAAAGCCACTCAGGGCCCCCTAGAAACTACCTAGCAACCACCCAAGATAACCCTTCTAGTTAATTCATGCAGCATGTGCACAGCCGTCGTTCAGGCAGCGACAGTCATGTTTCTCATTAGCTCTATTTCAACGCATTGATGATACTCAAGACTGAACATCAGTTAGCAATGATGCTCCCTGGGTTTTACGGTGCATTGTGGGATCTTTTAGGGAGCGAACGTTTCAGTGCCCTGGAACGTTTTGCGACTGAGACAGCCCTAGAAATGATGACTAACTAATCAGTGCCCTGACTACTGAACTAGGGAGCCGATTGAGATGCACCCATAGTCATTGATTATAAGTAAAAAAATCAAACGTATTTGAATATATTCGCAATGCTTAATAGGAGTGTGCTGTGCTCTTTTGGCTATTTTTGATTGGAAACAGCAGCTTTTTGAAAGCGACATTGAAATCACAATAATAACCTTTTGAACTTAACCTCACAGCTCATGCTAGCTCTGACCTACGATATTTATACGTTATCGTTAATAATCAATTCTCTGAATAAGAATTTTCTGAAACCCCAGCGGATTAAATAACAGCCAAATCAAGACCAGATCTATCTAGTCCAGCTGCAACCCAGCAGTGTTCTGACCAGTGTAACCAACACTTCAGTTCACCAGACAAATTGGATCCTGTTGATCCCATAAATCACTCCGTTGTCATTCTGCGAGTGTGTAAGAGCTTTTGCCTCACTCGTGCCCATGTGCAAGTGTCCGCAATTGACTAAAGCTGCGTGAAACATATCAGAGGAGAGATCAATGCGTTCTTTCATCAAGTGCAAGTTCACCGACATATTGGTTTTAATTATGCAGAGGGATTTCTCCAGGAATTTGCAGTGTTGCGTGTCGTCCGGTTGGGGGGATGGTGGATTGATCCTTGCTTGAACTCTTGACCAGAAGGCGAAATCTAAATCTTGTTTCCCTTCACAATTCTTAATGAAACATTTGAATGAAACACATTCAGAAAAAACATGAAAGGATCACTCAGAAACACGCAAAAGTGTGAATTGATTTAAAGGGAACAGGAAATAACTGAATTGACAGAGTTGTTTTCCATGCTGAGATCATCACATTGTGGAGGTCTGACCTAAAGTTGCTGCAGCTTTTGGATATAAAGCATGCTGCCAAATATAGTGTAAAAAATTTGTTTTTTAAACTGAACTATCCATAAGGATAAAAGTTTAATTTAAAACACATGTCAAGTTTGTAGAAATGTAATCGATGTGTCCATGGCATTTTCAACAAAGAAAAATAAATATAATTGTATACTGTATAAAGCCTATATTTATTGATTGATTATTTAATGGCATGTTTAATACCATTCAAATGTAATTTGGGTGCAACTATCCAGTAAAAGGTACTAAAATACTTACACAACAAAAGTTTTCCAAAAAAAATAAAAAAAATATGTATTTATAAATATATATTTGTTTTACACATATCATGACCAAGTCACGAAAATCAAGACGTTTTCTTACCGTGCGTTCAGACCAGAGGCAGCGAGAGCATCAAAATTCACCATGGCTGCCATGCCAACAACGCTAATGAAGATTCGTAGATGCTCTGACGTAGTTGAAATTGGTGGCATCGTTCGTTCAGAATAATTGGTTCCCCTTCTGTCACTCACTCGACATTGTGTCAAATGAAGTGACACAAGGGGTCTTCCTTGGGAGCCTCGCGTACCACAGAATTTTCATGTCCCGCCACCGGACATACGCGTATAAAGGGAAGCGGGCGTGTGTCTGTCAGTCAGGTTTTTGCACTGAGTGACAGAAGGGGAACCAAGTATTCTGAAAGAACGTTGCCACCAATTTCAACTGGTGGCCATAGAAAATGAATGACTTCGGGTCGATTTGACGCTCTCGACGCCTCTGGTCTGAATGCACCATTAGGGTTTCTTCATTTGACATGGACAAACTGTGCCTTCTCATAATGTCAAAATATCTCCTATTTTTTTAAACGTCACACACAATTTTTAGGGTCTAAAGTGTCTTCACTGTTTTACAAGACAACCTGCATGTTGGTTCCACCAACTGACTTTGATTTGGTGGACAAAATATAATAATTTTTCAGTCAGATTTGTTTTAAAATACAAATTGATTAACTGAAAATAGATTTATTCCTTATTTGTTAAAGAAATAATAATGCACCAACATTTCTTTTTGAAGAATTTCAGCTTTTAGTGAGACTTTTATTTTACTTTTCTGTCAAGTCATTTTTATTTGTATAGCGCCTTTCACAACGTTTCAAAGCATCTTTACAGAAAATACATTTTAATTTCTGTAAAGTCTTCGAGTGATCATTGTTTAATTGTAAATTGTGTTTAAAAATAAACAATTAAATAATTTAATATTAATTGTATTAATAACCCCAGTGAGCAAGCCGAAGCCTAACCGCTAACCCTTACCCTAAACCTAACCCTAATGGAGAAAAATAACCTTGAAATAAACCAGACTCACTGTGGGGACCAGTTCCCCTCTGACTAACCCCACCCTGCCCCTAAAACAGACTCACTGTAGGGGCCAGTTCCCCTCTGACTAACCCCACCCTGCCCCTAAAACAGACTCACTGTAGGGGCCAGTTCCCCTCTGACTAACCCCACCCTAACCCTAAACCAGACTCACTGTGGGGGCCAGTTCCCCTCTGACTAACCCCACCCTAACCCTAAACCAGACTCACTGTGGGGGTCAGTTCCCCTCTGACTAACCCCACCCTAAACCAGACTCACTGTGGGGGCCAGTTCCCCTCTGACTAACCCCACCCTAACCCTAAACCAGACTCACTGTGGGGCCAGTTCCCCTCTGACTAACCCCACCCTAAGCCGACTCACTGTGGGGGCCAGTTCCCCTCTGACTAACCCCACCCTAACCCTAAACCAGACTCACTGTGGGGGCCAGTTCCCCTCTGACTAACCCCACCCTAACCCTAAACCAGACTCACTGTGGGGCCAGTTTCCTTCTGACTAACCACACCCTAACCCTAAACCAGACTCACTGTGGGGGCCAGTTCCCCTCTGACTAACCCCACCCTAACCCTAAACCAGACTCACTGTGGGGGCCAGTTCCCCTCTGACTAACCCCACCCTAACCCTCAACCAGACTCACTGTGGGGGCCAGTTCCCCTCTGACTAACCCCACCCTAACCCTAAACCAGACTCACTGTGGGGGCCAGTTCCCCTCTGACTAACCCCACCCTAACCCTAAACCAGACTCACTGTGGGGGCCAGTTCCCCTCTGACTAACCCCACCCTAACCCTAAACCAGATTCACTGTGGGGCCCAGTTCCCCTCTGACTAACCCCACCCTAACCCTCAACCAGACTCACTGTGGGGGCCAGTTCCCCTCTGACTAACCCCATCCTAACCCGACTCACTGTGGGGGCCAGTTCCCCTCTGACTAACCCCACCCTAACCCTAAACCAGACTCACTGTGGGGGCCAGTTCCCCTCTGACTAACCCCACCCTAACCCTAAACCAGACTCACTGTGGGGGCCAGTTCCCCTCTGACTAACCCCACCCTAACCCTAAACCAGACTCACTGTGGGGGCCAGTTCCCCTCTGACTAACCCCACCCTAACCCTAAACCAGACTCACTGTGGGGCCAGTTCCCCTCTGACTAACCCCACCCCATCCTAACCCGACTCACTGTGGGGGCCAGTTCCCCTCTGACTAACCCCACCCTAACCCTAAACCAGACTCACTGTGGGGGCCAGTTCCCCTCTGACTAACCCCACCCTAACCCTAAACCAGACTCACTGTGGGGGGCCCTATGGCTAACATCATGCACATAATGTAAATATTATTATGTATAGTGCAAGTCATGGTTTAAAATGATTAATGTAAGTAAGTGTTAAGGGTCAGTGTTTAAACAAAGATTTTGTTTGAACTGTAAGATTAATGACTGATGTCTTTGAAGTCCATCCTGGATTAACTGCAGAAGTTCACATAGATGCAATTGTCCTTGTTAATTGGCTGATGAAGGCTTTTGATAGTGTATGTATTCCATTTCAAGAGTGTAGTCCATCAATAGACAAAGGTGATGCAGGCAGAGATTAATGAGGTGCATCACAGTGCAACCTGCAGGTCATTTCGGTGAGGTCTATCCTAAATCCAAGGTTCAGGCAGTGGCATATGAAGTATCCGATGTCTTACAGTTGAAGTTGGCATCAGTTCATCCTCTGAAGTCCATTGTACAAAACTGAAGTGATGTCTGGCTAGCACCGGCTATAGTTAATTGTGAGCTGATGGACAAATTAGGTGAATGTCTCGAACAATGTTAGGGAGAATATTCCATAGTTTAGGAGCAAACTATGAAAAGGATCTTCCTCCTTTTGTGGATTTTGATATTCTAGGAACTATTATCGGGCCAGAATTTTGCGATCGTAATGAACATGATGGAATATAGCGAGGTAGAAGGTCACTTAAGTACTGCGGAGCTAGACCATTCAAAGCTTTGTACGTAGTAAACAGAATTTTAAAATGGATAAAATATTTAACTGGTAGCCAATGTAACGATGATAAAATGGGGCTAATATGATCATATTTCTTGGTTCTCATCAGCACTCTGGCTGCTGCATTTTGAACCAACTGAAGTTTATTTATTGATCTTGCTGGACATCCTCCCAGTAATGCATTACAATAATCTAGTCTTGAGATCATGAACGCATGAATTAGTTTTTCGGCATCAACAACAGAGAGCATGTCCTGTAATTTGCTTTGTAATTTGAGGTGGAAGAATGCTTAAGTGGTACCACATTTAGACTTTAAGCCCCAGAAAAAATTACTTTGAACTCAGAAATTAAAAACATGTTCATTATACTAGAGGTGTGTTCAAGTAATTGTTTTGTTTGAATTGCATTTTTAATGTATTGTGAATAATAACCAAATAATGCTGTGTGCATCAAATATGATACAACATGTTTGATGGCTCTTGTTAATTCTCTGTTCAAGCTGACGAGCCAAACAACATTTGGTATGTATGTTTCACATGTTTATGACATCATCTAGTGGTTGTTTATGACATCATCTAGTGGTTATTTGTGAAAAAAGTGGTTTCAATGTTTATATCGATCTATTTAAAATGGTGTCGGACTTGTATGAAAAGTGACTCTTATGTTGGGATAAATTAAATCTTATGTGACGTATTGATTACATTGTTTCTGATATTTTAAAATTAGTATTTGCTGATTATAAGCAACTGGTGTTTGGTTAAAAGTTTGTACATTATTTTATTGAAAAAGCCCCTTTGAAATCCATTTATCAACAGGCTTTTGAGGAATATCTCTCAATCACCATTACATTACATTCATGCACACCACAACAAACATCACAGAGCTTTAAAATTATGACATAAACATTTTACAAGATCTATTTAAAGTGTGAACTAATATTTATGTGTATTTTCATATATGCAGCCTGCTCTGTCATTATAAACATCTCATTATTTTATTTGATATATTGTAATCGATGTGCTGAATTGAACTGTGATATATTTCAATCCATATTTATAGATCAAGGAGAGGAAGTTGTCATGGCCAAACTCTCAAACGTTTGGTATCTCTGAAAAGCCCAGAGAGTCCTCTGATGACACCCCAAGATTTACCCCAGTAGAATAACTTACATAACAAATGTCCTACACAAAAATTAATTGCTGGACCTCGGGAGGATAATGACCTTTAAAGCCTAATGTATCAAATATGATTCATAAAAAAAGTTACATTTATTTTTATTGTTTGTCTAATCATACTAAAAACAGTTTATCACATTGACTCTTCCGACTCTTTGCTATGAAACTTAAAATTTAGCTCAGGTGCATCCCATTTCTCTAAATCATCTTCGAGATGTTTCTACACTTTGATTCGAGTTCACCGGTGGAGAATTCAATTGATTGGACATGATTTGGAAAGGCACACCTGTCTATATAAGGTCTCACAGCTGAAAATGCATATCAGAGCAAAAACAAAGCCATGAGGTCAAAGGAACTGCCTGCAGAGCTCAGAGACAGGATTGTGTCGAGGCACGGATCTGGGATCTAACAGATCTAAAAATTTAGGCTGAATTGAAGTTTCCCAAGAGCACAGTGGCCTCCGTAATTGTTAAATGGAAGAAGTTTGGAGCAACCAGGACTCTTCCTAGAGATGGCCGCTCGGCCAAACTGAGCAATCAGGGGAGAAGGGCCTTTGTAATAGAGGTGACCAAGAACCCGATGGTCACTCTGGTTGAGCTCGAGAGATCATGTGTGGAGATGGGAGAAACTTGCAGAAGGACAACCATCACTGCAACACTCCACCGATCTGGACTTTATGACAGAGTGGCCAGACTGAAGCCTCTCCTCCGTGCAAGACACATAAAAAAGCACCTAAAGGACTCTCAGACTGTGATACACAAGATTCCCTGGCCTGATGAAACGAAGATTGAACTGTTTGGCCTCAATTCTAAGTATCATGTCTGGAGGAAATCAGGCACCGCTTATCACCTGCACAATACCATCCCAGCAATGAAGCATGGTGGTGGTGGCATCATGCTGTGGGGGTGTTTTTCAGCGGCAGGGACTGGGGACTGGTCAGGGTTGAAGGAAAAATACAAAAGAAGGCAAAATACAGAGATATCCTTAATGAAAACCTGGTCCAGAGCGCTGAGGACCTCAGACTGGGCTGAAGGTTCACCTTCCAACAGGACAATGACCCAAAGCACACAGCCAAGATAACGTAAGAGTGGCTTCGGGACAACTCTGTGAATGTTCTTGAGTGGCCCAGCCAGATCCCGGACTTGAACCGAATCGAACATCTCTGGAGAGACTTGAAAATGACTGTCCACAGATGGTCCCCATCCAACCTGACAGAGCTTGAGGGGATCTGCTGAGAAGAATGGCAGAAAATCCCAAAATCCAGGTGTGCAAATCTTGTCGCATCATACCCAAAAAGACTCGAGGCTGTAATTGCAACCTAAGGTGCTTCGACTAAGTAACGAGTTAAGGGTGTGAATACTTATGTCAATGTGATATTTCAGTGTTTTCTTTTTAATAAATTTGCAAAGTTATCAGAAATCTGTATTTTAATTTGTTATTCTGGGGTGTGGAGTGTAGATTGATATGAATTTTCTTTTATTTAAAACATTTTAGCATAAGGCTGAAACAACAAAATGTGAAAAACTGACGGGGTCTGAAGTGAATACTTTCTGAATGCACTGAAGCTGAGGTGCATATCTTACTGTTGTAACATAAAAGGAGCACATGCTCAATTTTCTTCTGTGAGACTATTGTGATTCACGGTAAGAATTTGATGATATTTCAACAAAAATGATCAAGAAATGATTACCGATTTACTGCTGTTGCCTTGTTAATATGTAATAATGTAATCTATAAAAAGTAACTGTAGTCTGATTACAAGTATTTATAAATGTAAATGAATGCAATTACAAGGACTTGATTTTTGTAATCTGATTAAGTAATCCATATTACATGTAATCTGTTACTCCCCAGCACTATATGTATGTATATATTTATACACACACAGATACACACACACACACACACATACATACTGTTTAATGTCCATCTGTGGCTCAGAAAAATGACATGAATGACTCTGCAACGTTGTGGCTGTCACTCATATCCATTCAGTAATTAAAACACCCAATGGACACATTGAGCTGTACTCTCATTCTGTCTTAGTCTTGGTAGTTTATTTCTGCAAGAACATTAGTATTAAAAAAAATACACTGTACCTTAACAAAAAACATCTATGTAGATGAATGTCACTTAAAACATGTCTAAATCACATTATACCCCAAAATCAAAAGAAATAAATGTGTAATAAGATTTTTTTTTTTTTTTTTTTTAAGAAAATGAACCCTGTTTTTAGACAACAATGCACATCTTGTTTCAAGAAGACCAATGTGACAAAAATCTGTGACAGCATAATCGCTAACAGTATGACTATCACAAATCCCCAGATGATTGATTTAACTGAATGAACATATTAATAATAGTATTTTTGGTGTGTTATGAACATATTGCTGACAGCTGGTGTGTCTGATCCTCACAGTCAGATCTCAAAGTGGGTTTAGAGCGCTTAAGAAATCTGATTAGCTTCTGAATGAAGACCCGCTAACCTGATAAGATGTTGTCAAGTTCACTTTATAAGACTTGCCTGCCCCAGAGAAACATTATACTGCACAGAGGTTGCACATGAGACTCAATGGTGTGCTTCATTATATTTAATTTAAGAATCAACTTGATCTCAGATGACTCTCTTAAAATCTCTTTGTGTCCATGAACTGTCTCTGCATCTGTATCAATTAGGGATTTGATTTTGAATGATTGCTCCTGGAAGGGTAACTCTTGATGAACCTTAAGTCATCATGTGGCCTTTTGTAGTTACTAAGGTGATAAACAATACACTTATAGTGAAAGCAGGATTTTATAGTTCCAGAATGTAGTATATTACGTTTATATCATTTAATAATATAAAAGGTAGTGAACTGTAAATTATTCTGTTTGAAAATGACACCCCAAAAGCATGAATCATGGTCACTGTCTTTTTTCAGTTTAACTCGATGGTTTCCGATCTTAACTTTTGATTCAAAGACCTGCACGTCAAGTTTGTTGTTGACTTTTTGGTTTTCAAACTGCTTAGACAGTTGAGTTGATCCTGACCCGCTCTGCCCTCGTAACGCAGACCTCTCGGGGTACGAAACGTTCCGTATGCAAGACCTGACGAGGCCTGAGCCAGACAGCATTGAGAGAACATGGAAAGAGCTGTTAAATCTTTAACACCGACACGGTTCTCAAATGCCAAAAAAACCTCCCATAAGCCCACAGGCGACACTGCGAAAATAAACATTGTGCTTTTTCTCAAAAACTCCCTGTGTATCAGATATCACAATATGAAAGGCTGGAACCCGGGTGACTTTCTAAGCTCTATATGTAATGCATTTCTCTTTTTTTGGGTTAGGGATTAGTGGTAACCGTAGAAGGGGGGAGAGGCACATGTGCGAGTAACAGGCTTTTACAATTCTAATGGATGCGCAACAGCTTTGAAAGTGCAGCTTGCAGTAAAGTTAACAGCCGAGCAAGGAAATGTAAAAGAATTTATTGCCATTAACATGAATGCAGCGTCAATGGGGGTCTAAACTAGACCACAGCAGTTAGTGCGGCATCAATGGGCTGTGCAATGGTGGAATTTGAGTTGTGTTTCTAGAGTGACAAGAAAACAACAACATACTCCAGAAGTGTTTTTTATGGATTTTGTTTTGTTCTTTATAAATTGGCATGTAAGAATATTTATGCTAAATGCTTTTTCTCATCAAATAAGTATTATATGAATTTTTAAAAATTCCGTCATCATTTAATCACCCGCATTGTACATTTCACGACAGTTTCTTGGGGAGAGACAGGGTTGGGGAGTAATGGAATACTTGTAATGGGATTACATATTTTAAATATAAGTAACTGTATTCCACTACAGTTACAATTTAAATAATTGGTAATTAGAATATGGTTACATTCAACAAATATTTTAAATAAATGGATCAATTGTCACACATTATACATACATTTCTGCATATACATGGTGAACTTGTTTATTTTTCACATATCCCAGCTAAGTTGGGGTCAGAGTACAGGGTCAGCCATGATATGGCACCCCTGGAGCAGATAGGTTCAAGGGCCCAACAGTGGTGTCTTGGTGGTGTTGGGACTTGAACCCCTGACCTTCTTGTCTGTAACCCAGAGCCTTAACCACTGAGCCACCACTGCCTTTTGATTACTAGAGAAATACGAGAAATACGTTTGAAGTAAGTTTGGAGCAGAAGAAATAGAAATAAACCTTGTGTAAATTGTTAGCTTTACGCTAAGCTAAAATGCTATTTCTATCCATTTTACATGCACATGTTATCAGACACGATCATATTTATTATCAAGAAAATTCACTTTGGATCATAATTACTTTTTTCTAGTAAGACCTTTGATAGTAGGGCAAAAATCTTATTCATGATAATAATAATTCTTGTATTCAAAAAATATTTAAAACAAGATCAATTTGATTAATCTTGTTTTAGAAACAACACTGTATAAGATATTTTGATTTTTCAGAGAATGTATTTTTAACATGTGTATTTTTGAGTTTTTAATAGTCAAAACAAGTGAAAAAAATCTACCAGTGCTGAAGAAGTAATCCAAAGTATTTAGAGTACATTACTGACCTTGAGTAATCTAACGGAATATGTTACAAGTATGTACAGTAATATGTAATCTGTAGTGGAATACATTTCAAAAGTAACACTCCCAAACCTGTGGCGCTAACCAACAATGACTTGTATTCCATTTCCTAACCACAAAATTACGTGATTTCATCTCACATCTCACCAGGTTAAGGTTTAAGGTTTAGGGTAGAGAGGTAGGTTATACTGAATCAATTAAACTTCAAAACCTCATCTGTTTGTGTGAAAATGTAACTTGCCTTTAGCGCCACACTGTGGACATTTCACCTTAGAACTGCCGCAATAAATGTAATGAACCACGTATTGACATTTTGCAAAAATGTCGCCAAAGTCACACGATACGATGGAACTTGCAATTCAATAGTAACAATATGCTTTCAAAACATCTCCTTTTGTGTTCTGCTAAAGGCTAATTATACTTATTGGGCGAACAGGTTTCGTTAAGTTCACCTAAAAATAATGACGAAATACTCTGCTTTGGTGTTCGTTTGGTGATGTTTCTCCTGTTTGCGCACATCCCTGAAATTCTTGATCTACTGTAGGAGAAGACAATTGACGTGACGTTCTTCATTGTCTAAAATCTTAATGTTAAAATGGATAACTTTGAAGCTCAACTCTCTGAGGCTAACGTAAAAACAATGTTTCGAGTGACATCACGCTCAACAAACGCAGTGCATAGTATAGACGCAGGCTTTTTTTTTGGTCTTGGATGCTTTAGTTTGTTCAGAGGAAAACGCTTGTTTCATTGTATAAATTAGGCTTAAAGAAAGTCATAAAGGTATGCAATAACATGAGGGCGAACAAATGGACGAAATCTTTCATTTTTGAGTAAACTATCCTTTCAAGTCAAATCTTAAATGGTCTCTTTGTTAGCAAGACCTCAGTTGAATCGGATCGTTTCTCAACTGTCCGCTATCGTGACCAGGCCAGAACAGGTCGTAGTACTCTGCCAATCTGCTAAATTGATGTCCTTTCTGGATGAAAATCTTGTCCTGGAGCGAACTACAAGGCAAAGGCAGGTGTCCTGACCTCGGAATTAGAAACCGAGCCCCACGCTGCCCACAACCACAGGGCCGCCCATTGTTTACCATCCCGCTGCTCTCAATACAGCCACAGATACAGTTAAAAGCACCAGCCAGTGAAGGTGATTAAATTTCACCGTATCAATCATTCTAACACAAAGTGTTTGATTGTGTCCCTGCGAGTCGCACACAATGGACAAAGCTCCTCACAGTTGAACTGAGAAAAGTAGAATGTGTAGCACGCTGTTTGTGTTACCTGGTTTCTAGCTTGTGAAAAGCAATCGCACATCAAAGACGGGCATACAACGCCGCATCGGGTGCTTGTATGACGGCGCGCTGGGTTTCAAGGCACATGTGTGTGTGCGTTCATGTGTCCTTCTCATGATGTAACGACCTCTGGACAACTTGGGACATCAAAACAGGACGCTCGAAGCCACAACAAGCCTTTGTGTTCGGTAAGATCGCGAGAATCT
The DNA here is from genome assembly GCF_025860055.1 of Xyrauchen texanus. Taxonomy (NCBI): domain Eukaryota; kingdom Metazoa; phylum Chordata; class Actinopteri; order Cypriniformes; family Catostomidae; genus Xyrauchen; species Xyrauchen texanus. The sequence goes on from NC_068307.1 coordinate 30,811,071, forward strand.
ACATGCTGCCGAGGAAAAGGAGCGATAAAATGACATTCTACACGGTGGGGACAATCGACGTTTACAGATCACAAAGATACGAGTGTGGGACATTTTCTTTTTTCCACCGAACACAAAAGACTCCAGCAGTTACTCTAAACCGCTCGCTTACACAGGTAATCTTGATGTGTGAAAGAAAGGGTCCGGCGCTGCCACCCGTGACCCATACCAGTACCGCTGAGGTTTTGTGGTAACACAATCAGTGTGAAATATATATCACAAAGAACTGAACAAACTCAGGATTCCAGGATTGGTTTAAGTTTGACAAAACCCACCAAATCTGTTCAGGCTACATTTTGGTTAAGTTGAATCAAGATGCTGGTTAACATCCTTCTTTATGGACTGAATTTCGAATTAGTTCACGAGCATGTTCACATGAATGAAGGATGCTTGCACCGAACATGCAACAAGGTTCTACCGCTACTGCCACGAGAGCTCGAGAAAACTGATGGAAGCAAAATCTGTGATAAAGATGTAAAATAGCTGATATATCAATGTGTAAGTGAATTAATATACTTTAGGTCCACAACAAGAACATACAGGCTTATTTATTTAAAAATCTTGAATATTTATTCAAAATATAAACACTTGATTTAAGCTTAATATCACTATAAATTAATATAGCCCACTATTGAATAATTAAAGAGTGCATTTTTTATTTTAATATGTTCCTTTAGGTCCACCTATAATGCAAGTTTGCACAAAAACAGCTGTATATTTGTAAAACATTATTCTTTTCACCCTCATTCTGACCCTCTTTTAGAAACACTCTGTTTTGGTGCTGCCTCTCCTTTAAGACTTGACAGGACACACCCACTGTTATGATTGGCTCTCTGCTCTTGATCGACAAAAGTTCTGTGCAGAATAGATCACCAGTGATCACTGGCAGGACCATGCCGCTTAGAAATCTGTCCGACTTGCTGCGATGTCATGATGACGTATGTCAAAAAATGTCCCGCGAGGCAGCCGCAGTTGAAGCAGGCAGGCGACACAGGTTGTGTTTCATTTGGAAGGCTGCATGCTAGGTAGGACGTGTCCTTTGAAGGCTGCAGTATATCAAGCGTCCTCTTTTAAACAAGCCTTCGTAGGACAAACGGAAACGGAATGTAACATGGTTGCTATGACAGCACGCCACTCTTTAACATGTGCGAGCACTTTGAGTGAGAAGTCCCTTTAGATGGGAATGCTTGAGGTACATTTTAGGAGAGTATTAATGATGTAAAAAGAAAAGAAAATAGATTTTACAGGTGTACTTTTAGTCTACTACATTTTAATTATATATTCATATAATTATACACATTATATACTCTGCACCCATCTACTGGGGTACTTCAACTTGGGAATTTACATTTGTTGTGTTTGAACCTCATAGTTACAGGAAAATTGGCGTTATATTTTGACATTTCCATTTTGACATTTCCAAGCAAAGAATTGTGGGTTTTGACTGCCCACGAAGGATACACCTCATGCATCCTCCGAATTCCCGTGAAAGAAAGTCACATTCGAAGGCTGCATTTGAAGTGTCCTACTCTCTTTTCTAAAATGAGACAGCCTTGATGACGTATGCGGCAGACAAATGCGACCTCCGGAGGACGCGGCCTTCCAAACAAGACACAGCCAACTTTGCTTTTTTCCGAGCTGCCGGGTCTTGATTCCGCACACCCGGTCTCAGGCTAATCAAGACTCAGAGAGGGATAAAGGCCGACTCTCACGGCGAGAACCGGCTTGACAATATAAATAATAGTTTAATATAAAAAAAAGCTTCCAGTTGGCCCTTATCCCTCTCCGAGGCTTGATTAGTCTGATTAGGGGCCAAGTGTGCAGAATCACGACCCGGCCCTCCGCCCTGCCACAGATACCTTATAGATTTTATTTTACGTTTATTAAATATTTTATAGCAAGAGTGGGTAAATGGAAACAATTAAAGTATCTTAAAAAATGCAAGACTGCTGAAAATCTGTCTTGCTAATAAATAAGCCTAATTATCAATAAAAGCAAATTTTATGGATTTCTAAAATTGTGCACTTTAAATAGTAGTGAAAGATATGGGGGGAGTGACCTTATTGCGTAAGAGATAGATATCGCTTTGCTCACAGCTGATTGGTTCAACATCTGTATGAGATCTGTAACTGAGAACATAACCTAGCCGTTTAGCATCTACTACTATGGCGATGAACCCCGATGAAAGCCTATCCACTTAAGCCTAATTTAGCACTCTAGACAAACAAACCCGGCCTTTATACTGCACATGCCGTCCTTTTTAAGTAGTTTGTTTGTGTTGTACATATTAAAAAAGGTGCACTTCTACACAATTTCTGAGAAATGGGCTTTAAAGTTATTAATTTTTAATTATTCAATTTTATTTATTCAATAGTAACCTAGGTAACTACTCCCAAAGTCTTTCTACCAAGTCAGTCCACTGTTGGAACACTCTCGGGATGCTATTTCCAGTCATGCCAGTGCGGTTCCTATCTACTTGAATGGAGAAAAGACCAAAATCTCAAAAACTTTGGTCAAGATTACACTCAAAGAACATATTTGAAATAAGCAATAACATCTGACAATACTGGAATCATAAATTGTGATTCTTTACCTCATATTCTGCTAAAAAAGATGTTCTTGGCTTGTATTGCTAATGCCCATGCAAGTTCACGAGATGATTGACAGGGATGTCTGTATCTAAAAGGTGATTGGCTCTTTTACCTGTAAGGCGGGACTTCCTTTCTACATCCATTGACTGTTGGGTGCTCGAGATTTTTGTTTGGGTTTCCCCCATTCTTTTAAATAGAAGTGGCCCGTCTCTTCTAAATAGTCTCTGCTACTCCCCAGCTTGCACGCACGATTGTAAATAAAAAAACTTACCTAACCCACATTCAAACCACACCTACAATTAGTTTTAACCAATCATCAACACTCTTTGACAAGCCGAGTTCTCCTAAGTTTAAGAAAGTCAGAGATGTTCGTGAACAGGAGAAATATCATCAAACGAACATCTTGGCAGAACAAGAACGTAACTGTATTTCTTCGTCATTTTAGGAGAACTAAAAGAAGCCTGTTCACCCAGTAAGTATAAATGAGCCTTTAATGGTAGAGTGAATTCAAAGTTTGCTCAAATTAAAGTTTAAACTAGCTAGCCACTTATTTTTGCTTTGTGATATAGTGTGGTAAGAGCAAGCGCTCTGTTGAAACTTGAAAAGTTAACTGAAAATGTAACTTTAGTTACGATTTGTTTTGCTACTTCACCGAAGTTCAAATAATAGTACTTCAGATATTTATCATCAAAGTCCTCCAGCTATCAACATTAAGTATGCAGCTCTATACTCTACAGCCATGGACAAAAGTGTTGGCAGTGACATCAATTTTGTGGTCACAAAGTTTTCTACTTCAGTTGTTGTGGTGTTGATTCACATTGTTTCTAGATTATTGTGCAGAGTGATCAGATGCATTTTAAATAATTGCAAAAAGCTTCATTGACCAAAAAAAAAAAAACTATCACAAAAAACAAAATTTCACAGTTTTTTGGTCCTGGCACAAAATGACCAGTTAACATTATTTCACTAATCACTATCGGAGTGGTGGTGGTGTAGTGGGCTAAAGCGCATATCTGTTAATCAGAAGGTTGCTGGTTCGAGCCCCACAGCGTCCACCATTGTGTCCTTGAGCAAGGCACTTAACTCCAGGTTGCTCCGGGGGGATTGTCCCTGTAATAAGGGCTCTGTAAGTCACTTTGGATAAAAGCGTCTGCCAAATGCATAAATATAAATGTAAATGTAATCATATCAGCAGCACCTGGGAAAGTGTGAACTAGTACTAGTCAGGTCATTCTGATTGGATTATAAGAGCAGACTGATGCTATAAAAGAAGGGAAGAATTGCTTCCAATCATTGTGTTCTTGTTCGCAATGGTTACCTCTACAGAAAGACGGCCTCAAAACGGCCTCACATGAAAGGAAATTGCTGCAAAGAATATTGCACCTGAAAGAACCATTTACCGGATCATCAAGAACTTCAAGGAGAGAGGTTCAACATCAGTGAAGAAGGCTTCTGGACGTCCCAGAGTGTCAAACCAGGACCGTCTCCTCCTGAGGATTCAGCTACGAGATTGTGTCACCACCAGTGCAGAGCTTAATATCAGCAGCAGGTTGGTGTGAGGGCATCTGCAGCACAGTGAGGTGACTTTTGGATAATGGCCTGGTGTCAAGAAGGGCAGCAAAGAAGCCACTTCTCTCCAAGAGAAACATCAAGGACAGACTGAACTTCTGCAGGAAGTACAAGGATTGGACAGCAGAAGACTGGTGCAAAGATATTTTCTCTGATGAAGCTCCCTTCCGACTGTTTGGGACATCTGAAAAATCGATAGTCCGGAGAAGAAAAGGTGAATGCTACCATGAGTCCTGTGTCGTGCCAACAGTGAAGCATCCTGAGACCATCCATGTGTGGGGTTGCTTTTCATCACAGGGAGTGGGCTCTCTCACAATCCTGCCTAAAAACACTGCCATGAATAAAGAATGGTATCAAAACATCCTGCAAGAACAACTTCTCCCGGAGCAATTTGGTGATGATCCGTGCATTGTCCAGCATGATGTCACAAGTCAAGAGTGATAATGAAGTGGCTCGGAGATCATTACATTGAAATGTTTTATCCATGGCCAGGCGACTCCCCGGATCTTAATCCCATAGAGAACCTGCGGTCAATCCTCAAAAGGTGAGTGGACAAGTAGAAGCCCACAAATTGTGATCAACTGCGAGCACTAATAAGGCAAGAATGGATCGCCATCAGTCAGGATTTGGCCCAGAAGCTGATATCCAGCATGCCAGAGTGAATTGCAGAGGTTATGATGAACAAGGGTCAACACTGTAAATATTGACTCTTTGCATAAATTGAGTGTTTTTGCCAATAAAATCCTTTAAAACTCATGAAATGCTTATCATTGTTTTCCAGTATACCATAGAAACATGTGAAAAATAATCTACAAATACTGAAGCAGCAAACTTTGGAAAACACAAAACTGATGCCAATACACTGCCAATATTTTTGGCCACGGCTGTATGCATGCTGTTTGTCAACAATTGACTCTTTTGTGAGAAATATTCAAGATGAATACTTCAATGAAACATGACTGAGAAATCCATCAAGTTTCTTAATATTCAGTCTTGTTTAGTGTTCATCTATATGGTGTTTCTTTACCTTTTATGTCCCAGTGGTTTATTTTTATAACAAAAAATTATTGTCATATGAAGGTCACATTCAATTAAATTAAACAAATTAATTGGAAACTTTTTACCAGGCCTTCATAAAAAATGTTTTTAAAATGTCTTCTGTATAGATTTGACTGTTTTAGCTTTATACTACACCCAGACTCTCAATATTAAACGATGAAAATCATTTATAAAAATACAAATTATTAAATGTTTAAAACTATTATAATCTAAATAAAGAGTGAACATTTATCCCTTATTTTGGGATAAATGTTTCTAACGTTACAGCTCTCCCACAGTTGTTAAGTAATTTTCGCCACACCAAACTATTTTGCCCCTAATAAAGTTATTTCAAAAGTTAGTGTAATTGTTAACCAAGTGGACAAAAGTGTCAGTGAAGAGCAGTACCGCCGCTCACTATAC
>NC_068307.1:30821730-30879230 GCF_025860055.1 Xyrauchen texanus
AACTCTCACATGATTAAAAGCAGCCTTAACATTAAGTGTTGAAAAAGCTGCTCATCAAACTGCCAGCGGGCCAGTGAGGTTTTCTCACATATATTACCGTAATTCTTCTGCAGTGTAAACAGTGCATACTGTAACCAAATCTGGGTTGCGTAAACACTGACAGTGTGTTGGTGGACATGCGGGGGGTAAGTGTGGGGGTCCCGGGGTTAAGAACCCCTCACACCCCCCATTCTCCTGCGTGCAGCTAAAAATAAAGCCTCTAATTCCAATTTACTGTTTCAATCCCGTGGCACATTTCTGAATGATGTGACATGTCAACAACCAGGGGGCAATCCGTTCACCTCAAAATCTGTTTTCCTCATCTCACGGTGCCTGTTATCTTGAGCAGACCTTTGCTGACGGATCCAAACCTGCGATGAATTATTAGAAGAATGTGATTTAATGCTGAATGGAGAAGCCCTTGGTTCCAGAACTGACCAACCATGTAACATGTGCTGCCACATGGTCAAGTTTTGCTGGTAAACAGCACGACAATCCAGCAGCAAAAATCTGCCTAGGCCAGCATGACAAATCATGCAAACATTTGCAGGACCACTGATTCGCCTTATAGGACGATGCCATTTACATCAAATAAGGTACTGTCAATATATGGACATTTATCCCTAAAGACAACCCACTGTTCAACTCTCATAATCTACTAGAACTTCAGTTAAGGGTCATCAGATCTCAACACCACATAGAGAAAGTCTAGCAGCCAGAGAGAAGGACAGAAACCCTAAAGATTCCCAAACTGAACCTTTAAAAGAGTAACAGACCATTGACAAGAGGGAGAGAGCAAAACAAATGTAACTAGATCAACTTTGATGTTGGATTAACAAAGACTTGTCTAAAAGTTAAAAGTAGTTTTAAAGAGTTTTAAAACAAACAGACAGGTTTTCGACACAGACAGACAGACATAAAAACAGATAGTCAGACAGACCAGTAGACATACATACATACATACAGACATACACATAGATAGAAAGACAAACATACAGATAATTAGACAAAACAATACATAGACAGACAGAAATGCAGACAGACAGATCAAAAGACAGACAGACAGATAGGAAGAAAGAGACAGTCAGTCAGACAGATTAATACAGATACAGGCATACAGACAGACAAATAGACAGACAGAAATGCAGACAGACAGATAGGAAGAAAGAGACAGTCAGTCAGACAGATTGATAGAGATACATGCATACAGACAGACTGAAATGCAGACAGACAGATAGGAAGAAAGAGACAGTCAGTCAGACAGATTGATAGAGATACATGCATACAGACAGACGGATTGAATGACAGAAAGACAGATAAAAAGACAGACAGATAAACTGATTAATAAATAGACATACAGACCAATAGATAGTCAGAGACAGACAGACTGATAGATAGCCAGACAGACATACAGACAAACAGATAGTTAGAAAGACAGATAGAAATGCAGACAGACAGATCAACAGACAGACAGACTGATAGAAAGACACAGTCAGTCAGACAGATTGATAGAGATACATGCATACAGACAGACAAATAGACCGATACTAACAGACTAACAGACAGTCCAATAGAAAGACAGTTAGACAGACCAATACGTAGACAGACAGAAAAAAGACAAACAGATAGTCAGAAAGACAGACAGACAGACAGACAGGTAGTAGTCTGGTATGGTTCGATAAGTCCGATGAATTGCATAGAAATATTCATATACCACATTTTCTGCAATTATGTCTCATTTCATTTTTCAACATGTGCTTTTAAGACATGAATCTAGCACAGACCACAATCACACTATTGGTTTTACCTCCGAGCCCCCCTGAAAGAGAGGCCACTGTTATTCTTCTCCCACCTGCAGAGAGCAATATCCTAAATCCATATTAGTGTGCTTCCCAAAGGCTTTGGCCAACAGATGGTTCCTGAAATCCCCTGGTTTCCTCAGAGATGGGACATGTGTTCCTCAGACAGCCCTAAAAACACTCACTCAACCAGGATGAATTTATGTTTGTACTCCAAAGCTACCCAGATGAACATTGTATTTCTCAGGAGACCCAATTCTCTTAAAATGATAGAGAAATATAAATAGTCACAAATGAGTCAGTTCATATTTGTAGCATCACTCAGATAATTTGCTCTTGAAAGAATTTGATGAAATCTTTAAGTTCATAATGAGATCTCAGACTTCTCGGGACAGTTTGAGACATTGATATTTCTCTCAACTATGAACTATGTAACGCACAAGTTTCATGTCTCCAGTTTGGTCATGTGATGAACACATTGAGGTCTTTTTTGAGTCCTGGTGGTCTCTCATACTTGCACTTGAGTTTGTCTCTGGAGTTCCTCACGTCTCACGCTTAGCAGAGCAGCAATATGAAATACTTTATTATTACAATTGAACTAGCAAAGTTCGTCAAAACGCCCATAACTGTCACATAACTAACACATCAACATGTGCACGGCGAGGCCATTTATGGTCTTAATCCGGTGTATAGCTGCATGATGGATGAAGCCAAGCTACAATCACACTGTTTACAATTACACTGGGAATATAGCTGCTGTCTTTTATATCAGTCTCTGTGTTGTTAACCGGTCAGGTTCATCTGGAGCGCCACACACACACGTGCAGCTGATAAGATGGGGAGCGGCATTAAGACAAGTGATGTGAATAATTTTTCTCATCCTTATTCAGCCTTTGGTGGATTTGCAATGTAACAAATTCTTGTGTCAAATTCAAACTAATCGGAGAAATCGGGAAAACCGCCCTGCCCTAGTCTCACATACTTCTGACGTCTGTGGCTTTGAATCATTTTTTGCGGATATCTGAAACCATCATGTCGTTCACATAAACGGACAGCGGTCGTTTCACAGCTCATCCGTCAAGCCTGCTTTACTCATTACGTTCAGGGAGGGATGGTGTATTTTAAATCCAACTCAAACCCCTTTTACTCAAAACCTGTAAAGTCAGGGGGCAGGGATGTCCTTGCCATTTTCAAAACAACAACAAATCTAAATTGCTCCTGTTCAGAGTGCAAACAAGTTGAGGAATTAAGGTTAATTACCACAAAATAACTTCAACTCGTCCCTCGTTTATTTAAAAAAATAAATAGAAAATAAATGTGGGTGCGGTGAGGCACTTATGGGGCAGTACATAAACATTAGAAGACACAATGTTGTACATATCAATATGATTTTAGTGTGAAAAAATAGCTTACTTACCTTATCTGTTTAAAGTTATTTCACAATGAAAGGAGAGAAATGTGTTAGAGCCCAAATGCAGAGTTTAGTGAGGAACATAAAAGTAAACAACTGAACGAACAAGAACAAGAACAAGAACAAGAACAAGAACAAGAACAAGAACAAGAACAAGAACAAGAACAAGAACAAGAACAAGAACAAGAACAAGAACAAGAACAAGTGAATGGCTACATAGGACTAAGACTAGTCAAAGAAAGAGAGAACATGAGGGCTTAAAAACATACATGGGTAATGACAAAACATAAAACACCTGGGAACAAAGATGGGGAACAGATGAGTGTGACGAGGGCAGTGCATCATGGGAAGTGTAGTCTAAGGGAAAAACCTCCTCATAAGTCTCAATAGGTGTCAAAATAAATGTCCAATTATAAAGGGAAGTTGATGGGATGATGGAGCTCTGACACTAATATAATAACTAGCGATAGACCGATATATCAGTTTTACCGACTAATCTGTGCCGATAGTTGCTTTTTGGAACTATCAGTTATAGGCAGAAATCTATTCCGATAGTTTTTAATTATTTTGTCATTTCAAAAAAAAGAGTCCCCGGGTGTTTTGGGCTTGTTTATACTAACCAACAATACCAACAATCATCCATGTGATTATCTAATCAGCCAATCATGTGGCAGCAGTGCAGAGCATAAAATCATTCAGATACGGGTCATGAGCTTCAGTTAATGTTCACATCAACCATCAGAATGGGGAAAAAAAATGTGATCTCATTGATTTGGACTGTGGCATGTTTGTTGTGCCAGATGGGCTGGTTTGAGTATTTCTGGGATTTTCACACTAAACAGTCTCTAGAATTTACTCTGAACATCCAGTGAGGGGCAGATCTGTCGGGAAGACACGCAGGCTTGAGTGAAGTTTAAGATGCCGTTTATTTGATAAATGTAAAACAGAAAGGTAATGTCTCCCGCGGTCCGAGGGAGTTGTGCCCAGAACCGTCATATCCTGCTGTAGATAGGAGGCAGGGGCGAGGAGCCTACCCCCGTGCGGGACAGGGCTCAACAGGTGGTGGTGGGGTGGTGGAGGTTGCCTGTGTTTAGCGCACTGAAACAGCAATGTGATAGATTGTGAGCAGACTTGCAAAGCAATGGCTTACATGCAATTGGCTGGGAATTACCCAGCTAATGATGTGATGATGTACAGCTGCTAGTCTTCCCGCTAGAACTACACAGCGCTTCCATTTCTGTGGATGGAAACGCCTTGTTGATGAGAGAGGTCAACAGAGAATGGCCAGACTGGTTGGAACTGATAAAGTCTACAGTAACTCAGATAACCGCTCTTTACAATTGTGATGAGAAGAATATTTTCATTTATTTTATGTATTTTTTAAATAAAAATGTTTTTATAATAGTGTCTCCAAAATTTTGACTGTTTTGACTCTACGGTATTTAAGTAACTTACATCAAAGCAGCTCGTGATGTCATAAAGAATAAAATGAAATTACATAGGATGTCAAAATTAGTTTTAAAGTCTGAAGATTCATAAATAAGCACAGCAATGCACTATATTTGTTTGTTCGCAAATTATCTGATCACATAGTCACTTACTGTACATCGTCGTTCAGCTCTCAAGTGAGTATAAACGCAGGCCGAGTCATTAGATCGTGATCGTGACAGCTTGAAACTTTCTTTTGGGAGTCTCGCGTGTTCTCCTGACATCTGAAAGGGAGCGCAGGGAACTTAAAGTCTGAAGGCTATTGTTTCATTCGTCAAGCCACAATATTGAGCTGGGACTGAATCCAACATCAGACATTTTCTCTTTGTCTCTCATTATGATAATCTCAGATCTTGGCTCGGAAGACACTTGTCTGGCTCTGCTGAAATTCCCACTGGACTCCAGGCAATTTCCCCACAGATACCTCCGAAATTTCCTCCCATGCATTCCTGCACTGGGCTCTTTTTTAGGATACAATGCATTTTATGCCCATGGTAGGCTGCATTTGTAGAGAATTCTGCTGGGCCAAAGACAAGCTCCAAATTGATGTCAGCAAGAAATATTGTCTAAAGGAACTACTGAGTAGATCAGCAGTTCTTGGGTCGGTGGAAATTCGAGGGTTCGTCCAGACCTCTGTGGATATGTAGTATTGGGCCATTGATGAAATATTGGATACACTTTTTAATAAAAATGATCATTTATGGGTGTTTCTTCAACTTTGCGCAGTTTCGTGTACATAGGGTTGATTTCAACGAACAGATTTAAACTTAATTTTTTATTTTTTTTTTCATTTTGTTTTATGAAGGTCTCATTAAACATTAATTGGGAACTTTTTTAGCAGGCCTTCATTATTTATTTTTTTAAATGTGTAAATGTATTTTATGTATAGGTTTGACTGTTTCAGCCTTGTTCCAGACACAGACTTTCAATATTAAACTATAAAAATCCATTATAAAAATACAAATGTTTACATGTTTCAAACTATGGTCATCTAAACAAAGAGTGAAATAAACAGCAACCATTTCATTTATTTTAGTTTGTTTTAAAAAAGAAATGTTATGTTTATTCTGTTGGTTTCTGTTTTTCGTGTCTTTTATTTTGAAAAGTTATTCCTGTTCATGTCTTCAGGTCCTTTATTTTGAAATTTGTTCACTTCGTGTCTAGTCATGTGATTATCCTGTTCCTGCCAAGTTTCATTTGTTTTGTTTTCATTGGTTCCTTTGTTTATTAGTCTTGTCTTGTTATTGGTTCATATTTCATTGTCTTGTTATATTGTTATCAGTCTTGTATTTTCATTGGTGGTCTTGTTAACTTGTTACCCATGTCAGAATATTTATAGCCCTTATGTTTGCCTTTGTCTTTGTCGAGTACTGTTGATGTAATGTTGTTTCATGGTTATGGCCAGTCAAAGTCAAGTAGTTTATGTTTGCTGGCCTGGCCTGGCCTGGCCTGGCCTGGCCTGGCCTGGCCTACCAAGGCTTTCCATATTTCAATGCATATTGACAGTTTTAATTCATCGGGTGTTTTAAGTTAGATATAGAAGGTAACCAGCTGTAAATACTGTAGGTGCTAAAGAGCAAAAAATAGTTGCTGGATTTGCCAAAGTTTGTGAGATACGTGGCATGGTCAACCGCGGCATCCGCCACCCTTTTCGCCCCCTCGATGTTCGAGTAAGGCACATGGTCATATTGTAAAAACATTCTCAGGCCCAGAGAAAGTAGCATACCATATTTTAGTATAGACTTGGCACACAATTACTGGTACTTTTGGCATCCCTACAAGATGATTAAATCATTTGGGGCTTAAGCCCCAGTTGCCCACCCCTAGCATCACCCATGGGGCAGATTTAGCCCACATTTGATTTGCATCAAGTTCAGTACAGCAAATCTAGAGTATGACTTAAGGACACAAGTGTTTCTTAGTTTAATAACATCCAAAATTGGCCGTCTCTCAGCACTCTAAAGAGCGTTATTAATGGCATTCTTGATGACGGGCTTTCCACAGAGAGTTCTGCGCCTTAATCAGCGCTGAAAGGGAGCAGGCCAGTGAATTGTGCCGCCGTGTTGACAAGCGTAATGGGACGTGATTGAGTTTTTCTACAGGTTGTGTTGGGTCAAAGCATCTGTTGTGGCTCTCAAGACAAACCAACTCAATGGCACCATTGTCTGCAGCAAGCGGCCTTGAGACGCAAAAGTTGCCATTGTGTTGTTTCTAGGTCAGCTGATACACTTAGCATACAAGATTAGCCTCGGAAAAACATAATAATACATGTTTAAACATTGCCTGTTGTTCTCTGTGCAGATTTGCTACATTGGGTGTCGCTATGTTAGTTCTGGGTGCTGCACTAATAATGTCAATCTAAGTTCCCTTCTTTGCTAATTACTTACTAATTAGCGAAGGATGTCTGGCCCACATTCCTTAACAGTTACTCAGTCTTTGTGGCATCCATGAAAATTTGGTATGATGTCATCGTGTTTCTATTGCCTTGGCATAATGTAAGACGTTGGCACGCAGGCAATGGTTTTGTTTATTTCAAGCCAAATGGGGGCATTTTATGTTTTATATGGCACATGGCAGTTATAAGTTATTTACTGTAATTCATCTTAAATAAACACACATTTCATGCTCGATTCTGCAATCAACTGATAAGTCAGTCAATGACTTTAAAGGATAGTTCACCCAAAAGTGCCTTAATGCCTTCTTTGTACCTCCATATACAGCCTGAGAAGAATTTTACAGCTTCAGAACGCAGTCAAAGAGCGAGCTAAAAGATTTTTGGACATCACAGGTGTTCCTTAATGCTAATTCCTCACACCTGTGTGGTGCCAAACGGACCGCCACCCCAAACGGCCTTTCAGGAAAAGTTGTCAACAGAATCGACTTCTAAAGACTCTGTTGTTGCAGTCTCTATGGGACAGTGAAATCTTAGAAATGTTTCACACAGTTCGCATTACTGATGAAACATTTTTGTTGACAAAATGATTTTAGATTTAGCTAACAAAGACGACCAAAAAGACACATCAAACATCACAACAGTTTGAATTAAAACATATTTTTGATGACAAAAATATTACTGCAAGATATTAATAATGCAGAATCAATGTTTTAAGAAGACAAATTAAAATAAGTTGTTTTAAATAATGCATTCATATTATCTATAGAGCTTTAAAATGGCAAAATGAACTAATGGGTTAATTACCTGACACACAAATGCATCCTATATAAGATCAACCTCAAGGTAAACTTAATACTACAACTTACATCAGCATATACAATTAAGCAAACAAACAGGTCGGAATGCATGTCTTGCATTTTGAATAAGCGGTGTACCCATAATATCCTAAACTCTCTAAATCATGCAAACGTTCACGAAAATTTCCCTAAAGTCCCTAAAGTGTGCACAATATTATCGGTTAAAATTTGTGTGTCTGTTATAGTTTTTCATTTTGCTTTTTATCATCAAATAAATATGGTACCATTGTCATCTTAATTTTATATGCCATTTTTATAGCATTGGGAACCGAGAATGATTCTTGTTCAGAACTGGTTACATTTGTTTATTTTTTACACTGGAAACGTGTCATTTTCTTGATTTTTGGTTGTGGCTAAAGGTTTCAGCTCATGCAATTTTCCACCAATTTGGATGGACCAGTGTACTCAAATACGCTGCCCCTACTGAATATTTAGTAGTAAATACATGGACTACACCAGAATACGCTTCTGGTGTAGTCCGATTCCTGAACAAATTACTCTTATGAGCTGGTTGTTTTTAGGGAATCAAAAACTTGTTGAATCAGCCCTCAGCTGCTGGGCTTCCAGCGCCTTTCTGTGACTCTCATTCTACTAGTTCGGCTTGTTGGATTAGCCGTATGTGGCCGGCGCTGGAAGCGCCTTTCTGTGACTCTCATTCTACTAGTTCGGCTTGTTGGATCAGCTGTCAGCTGGAAGCGCCTTTCTGTGACTCATTCTACTTGTTCGGATTGTTGGATCAGCCGTCTGCGGCCGGCGCTGGAAGCGCCTTTCTGTGACTCTCATTCTACTTGTTCGGATTGTTGGATCAGCCGTCTGCGGCCGGCGCTGGAAGCACCTTTCTGTGACTCTCATTCTACTAGTTCGGCTTGTTGGATCAGCCGTCTGCGGCCTGAGCTGGAAGTGCCTTTCTGTGACTCTCATTCTACTAGTTCGGCTTGATGGATCAGCCGTCTGCGGCCGGCGCTGGAAGCACCTTTCTGTGACTCTCATTCTACTAGTTCGGCTTGATGGATCAGCCGTCTGCGGCCTGAGCTGGAAGTGCCTTTCTGTGACTCTCATTCTACTTGTTCGGCTTGATGGATCAGCCGTCTGCGGCCTGAGCTGGAAGTGCCTTTCTGTGACTCTCATTCTACTTGTTCGGATTGTTGGATCAGCCGTCTGCGGCCGGCGCTGGAAGCACCTTTCTGTGACTCTCATTCTACTAGTTCGGCTTGTTGGATCAGCCGTCTGCGGCCTGAGCTGGAAGCACCTTTCTGTGACTCTCATTCTACTAGTTCGGCTTGATGGATCAGCCGTCTGCGGCCTGAGCTGGAAGTGCCTTTCTGTGACTCTCATTCTACTTGTTCAGCTTGTTGGATCAGCTGTTTGCGGCCGGCACTGGAAGTGCCTTTCTGTGACTCTCATTTTTACTAGTTCGGCTTGTTGGATTAGCTTTTTGTAGCCGTCGCTGGAAGCGCCTTTTTGTGACTCTCATTCTACTTGTTTGGATTGTTGGATCAGCCGCCTGCGGCCGGCGCTGGAAGCGCCTTTCTGTGACTCTCATTCTACTAGTTCGGCTTGATGGATCAGCCGTCTGTGGCCGGCGCTGGAAACCCCTTTCTGTGACTCTCATTCTACTTGTTCGGATTGTTGGATCAGCCGTCTGCGGCCGGCGCTGGAAGCGCCTTTCTGTGCCTTTCATTCTACTAGTTCGGCTTGTTGGATTAGCTTTTTGTAGCCGTCGCTGGAAGCGCCTTTTTGTGACTCTCATTCTACTAGTTCTGCTTGTTGGATCAGCCGTCTGCGGATGGCACTGGAAGCACCTTTATATCACTCTAATTCTTCTAGTTCAAGCCGAACTAGTTGGATCAGCTGTCTGCGGCCGGTGCTTCCTGATCCATCAAGAATTTGGAGGCTGGGGCAACATCTTGAACTCTGAATGTCTTGAATGTCCACATGAATGTCTGGAAAACCCAAAGTTTCCCAGCAGAACATTACCCAGAGCATCATACTCCCTCCACCGGCTTTTCATCTTCCCACAGTGCATCCTGGTGTCAAAGTTTCCCATGGTAACCGGCGCACACGCACACGACCGTCCATGTGATGTAAAAGAAAATTAAACTGATCATACAAGTTGACCATCTTTCACTGCTCCGAGGTCGAGTTCCAATGCTCGTGTGCCCATTGTAGGTGCTTCCAAAGGTGGACAGCGGTCATCATGGACACTCTGACTGGTCTGCGGCTATGCAGCTCCATACGCAGCAGGGTACGATACACTGCGTGTTGTGACACATTCCTCCTGCAGTATTCATGAACATCTTCTGTTACGTGCAGTAGACCTTCTGTCGGGTTCGACCAAACGGGACAGCCTTTGTTGCCTCGCACATCGATGAGCCTCGGGCACCCAACACCCTGTTGCCGGTTTGTGGTTTGTCCCTCCTTGGACCACTTTCAGTAGGTACTCACCACTGCTGACCGGAAGCACCTCACAAGACTTGCCATTTCAGAGATGCTCTGACCCAGTTATCTGGCCATAACCATTTGGACTCAAAGTCGCTCAGGTCTTTACTCATGCCATTTCTCCTGCATTCAACATGCTGACTACGAGAACTGATTGTTCGCTCTCAATCTAATCTACCCAGACCTTGACCTGTGGCCTTGTTATGAGATCAGTGTTATGTGATTCACCTGTGAGTGGTCATAATGTTGTGGCTCATCTGTGTAAATACAATAAAATTACCCAATTAGTTTGTTAAATCGTTAAATTCCATTTTTGTACAAAATTTACAAATGTATCAAATTAATAAATGTAACATGATTTTGTCACAAAATATGAATACAAAATTATAAAGGACAATTTCATATAAATATTCAATTTATGACTAAAACAATAAGCTGTAAAAGTAAGCACTGTTCACACTGCCCGCGAAAGGCAAATGGGGTCCGCAGCAGGAGCACTGTTCGAGCACCGGTGCGATACGAGTTTCGACATGAAGGCTATTTTTACTGCACGTCAAATGCCAAACTAAGCAGAAAACATGTCGAAAATGCCCTATAAAACTATTTATCAACATGATATTTTGCTCTCTAGGCTTTTAAGAAGCAACATGAAATACTTTCATTCACAGATTCATGCAATGTTAAACAAACTGTCTGTCGAAGATGTGTCATACATTTCCTAAAGTCTCCCCATGGCTGAGGCGAAATGTTGCACGGTGCAGGGTGCCGTGTCCACACTGAGGCTATTTTTTCAACCTTGTCTTCGTCTTCTTGACGCTCAACTGCAGAGTGACCTTTGCGAGAGTGCGCCTCTGTGGCGTAAATATCCAAAAGTCCACGGATGGCCAGAAAAAACAACGTGGATGTCCTGGAAAAACATCGCACCACAAATACGCATTCTGTGTCGAGGTTTAATGCGAATCACACCCAATGAATAAGTAATTTTACAACAGGTCTGCAGATGACGGTGAAGTGCCGGCATGATGGTTTAGCGATGCATGAGCTGTAATCGGCTGCTGTTTTGCGCCAGGTCTTGGGGAAGATCTTTGGGGCTTGTTGCTGCATGAGCGCGTCAGTGATTGCGTTCTAAGTCTGATTGGAAGCCAGCGGGGGGCGGCAGAGATGACGTGTGTTTGTTGGGCAACTGTGCTCGGGACTGTAGCAGCACATTAAGGCGATGACCTAAAGACCACACACACAAATTCTGTCTGTTGTGCTTCACTTGAGACACTTTCTGGACACGCATTAGTCACAATATCTTCTCTATGGCGTGTTATTCATCTGGTGAATCCCATTTTTTACAGTTTCGCTTGGAATGCATCATCTGTGCTGGGTAGTGCAACTATAGTTTTAAACCCAAATAGTTGACCCAAAAATAATTTTTTAACACTTTATGTCATTCCAAACCCGTATGACTGTCTTCTGTAAAACAAAAAAAGAGACATTTTAGAGTGCATCCTATTTATTTTTTTAATCGTTTAAGCGCAAACAAGTGTGGACAAACTTTTTATACGAACAGATGTCAAGATTTTCAGTGAAAAATAACTAAATGTTGTGTCTGTTTGGCACACAGAGCAATCATATGGCTGCAGAGGACTTGGAATATAACGCAAATAAACTGAATATTATTTTATGGTCATGGTATTATGGTATTATTTTATGTTGGGGAGTGGCGACTCTATTAACTAACATTTTCAGTAGTGGTGTTGGGTGCATCTGATTACAATTAATTTAGTTACTGTAATTGAGTTACTATTTAGTTTAAAAAGTAGTGTAATGCATTACATTTTAAACTCGTGTAATCAGATTACAGTTACTGACTTTCAATTTAAGTAATTCCAGTTGCACTTTATTTTACAGTATCTGTACTTTCAGTATGCTAACATTGTACTTATCCTAGAAAGTACTGAGTAATATTAGGTAACTACAAGGACTTAATAAGGTTTAAGGTTAGGGTTAGTTGTTGGAATTATTTAGTACGTAAATGTAGAACAATACTGTAAAATAAAGTGCTATCGTAATGCCTTTTAAGTACTTTACTTGCGCTAAAGTAATATGAATTCACATGTACATCTGTTAGCATTTCTGTGACAGCTGAAGGGTGTGCGACAATGAAGGAAATATATAACATTTTAATTTAAGCGGAAAACCAAAACATTTTCTTGGAAAAGTGATTTAGAAAGTAACTTAAAAATGAAATAATTAGTAATATGATTATTTATGAGATGAATTAATCAGTAAAGTCATTTGATTACATTTTAGAGAAGTAATTAGTAATTTGTAGTGGATTACTTATTTTGAGTAACTTACCCAACACTGGTCACAATTGTGTAACTTTTCCAGAAACAAGCTTTATTTTCCAACAAAAACGTCATTTGTCACATTGTATTGCGAACAGAGCAATGGATATTAAATAATATCATCTGATTGATGTATATTTAAGAATATTTTCTTCTTTAAACAGCTTTAATGTTGTTAGCTACTTGCCGTGTAGCTAACTACCATTTTTAAAGAGCAGCTTGACTTTTCATTCTGCATTCACCATTTCATTGCATGGAAAAAACGTATATTATAAAGTAATAATTTTACACATGAACAACTTGTTTAATGTTTATGAATCCATACTTCTTAAAGGAAAAGTTCACCCAAAAATGTAAATTCTGCTATCATTTACTCACCTTTATATCCTTCCAAATCCGAATTCCTAACATATGTCCTCTGAAGACTTGGATTATAGCACAGGAATAGGATGGATTACTTTTATGATTGTTTTTTGGTGCTTTTGTGGTGTATTTTATGGTCATTTTGAGCCACAGAATATTCTGAGAACTCCTTTTGAGTCCCATGGCAAACAAAATAAAAATTAAATGATGAAGTAATGATAAACGATTACAGAATTTTTATTTATTTTAGTATTTAACAACATTTAGTCTTGGTTAAAGTGATATAATAGGTTGCACCAGAAATCACACCGAACAATATGAAACTGTTATAATATCAAATTAGCTAAATGTGTGAACTGCGTTAAATAAATGTGATGGCATTAAACATTTCATTAATCTAATTGATTATAAATATGATTCAATTATCTGATTAGTTCCATTAATTCAATATTCATGGCTTCAGTCATTATCGTGAATAATGTTCATTATGTTGTTTTGTGGGTGCGTGAATCTGTGTGTGCCGATGAGTATTGTGGGGTTTTGAAATGTGAGTGAGTGAATGAATGGGCGTGTGAATATGGGGTGGGGGAGCCATACGGTGTGTGTGTGTGTGTGTGTGTGTGTGTGTGTGTGTGTGTGTGTGTGTGTGTGTGTGTGTGTCTGTTGGTAGGGGTTTTGTCTGGTCACTGTCCTCAGATGGCATCAGATGCCATGTTTGACTGGATCTGTATGACAACGCTCTATTTATCTTAAACTTTCCCTTTTCCCCTTTTTGATTTTTCTATGTGAATTCAATCTTCCCTCTTTCAGTTTATTTTTTCCCCACCAAGATTAGTTATATTAGTTCAAATTAGGGCTGTGAATCGATTCCATTTTTAAAATTAATTAATATTTTTCTGTGATTAATAAAAATAAACATGGTACATTAAAACAAACATTGAAATATATAAATAAATATATTTACTTTATACTTTGTCTCAAAGAACTTGCATAAACATTCGTTTTTAATTATTTAACTAAAAATGGTCAAATGTTCATTATTAAACACTACACATACAGATATAAATCAAATTGTATGCTGAAGTTTAAAATCTCTAAACTATTTTCTCTGTCTGCCGTTCAATCTCTAATGAGCTGTTTAGATTTTGACGCTGGTCCTGATGACAGTGAGCATTTTCGGGAAATCGAAGAGATACGCCAGCTTGCCCGCATCTCTCCCACACCTGACTCACTGCTTGCGGGTAAAATCTCCATTCTCCATACAGTAAATCCGCGCCTGTGTTTATTATGCCCGGGACATGCGTCGCACGTAATTAATTCATCAGTTTCTGTTTTAGGATGTGGAGTTGAGTCGAGCGTGTTCCTCCTGTAAATTCAGATGTATCCATTTTAGCCACAGGAAGTCAGGAAAAAACATTAGTGAAGTTTCAGGAAGAGAAAAACACGAATTGTTATCACAAATTTGTTAACACGTTAAACAGTCAACCTTTAAATTGCAGAAATGAATGTGTAAATTTCCCAGCACATGTTCAAATATATATTGTCAAAGACATTTACTCGTATAGAGGAATTAAAACAAACCAACGAATGATGTAATAATGATATTTCCTAAGATGAACCCCTTACCCACACTGAATCCCTGTTTTTAAATAAGACTGGTTATTAACATACATCAGCAGTGTTGGGTATAATTGGATTACAAAGTAATTCACTACTGTAATCTAATTATTTTCAAGCACATAAAGAAGTGTAATGCATTACATTTTAAATTCTTGTAATCACGTGATCACGTTCAATGAAAGTAGTTACTTTTAAGTACATTACTTTGGTTACAAATATTTTTAAAAATAATTAATTAATATGTTCATATGTACGTCTGTGACAGCTGAAGTGTTCACGACAATGAAAAATGAGAAAATAGACATTATTTTGAATTTGTTTCGCTGAAAAACAAAAAGTGTTGTCAAAGTAACTTAAAAGTAAAGTAATAAGTAATGTGATTACTTTTCCACGAAGTAATCAGTAACGTAATCTGATTATAATTTTAGAGAAGTAGTGAGTAATTTTTAGTGGATTGCTTTTTTTTAGTAATTTACCCACCCTTAAAACCAAGAATATATGGCAAATTTGCCAAAAACATGCCAAAAATTCACCACTGATTATTTTCACATTCAAATGAGCTTTGTGGCAAACCTGCGGCAAATTGTTCATTGTTGCCAAACGTTTTCTGTAGGTTCACCACTTCCGGTGAAGAGCTGCAAACTTCTGGCAAACGTTTGCGGCGAATCGAAAGCTCATTTGTGTGTGAAAATAATGAGTGGCAAATTTGCGGCAAGTCTTCTTTAACTCTAGTTTTTTTTGTAAGGGCAACACTGTACAGGAGTCATTTGGATTGCATAAATAAACATGGAATCAGTAATTAAATTTGTTCTCTGAAATTTCCTTTCTTGAAATAAAGTTATGGATAAGAGGCCTAAAATGTAATGCCTGTATTGTATCTGGTTTGTTGATTGGTTGGTCCCTATGGGAATAAAAGTCATCCCTTTTCTTATGAGCCAAGTCATCCAATATACAATTTTGCCGTATCTTACGATGAGACCGTTTTGGCACTTCTTAAATAAAAAAGGGGCGAATTAATATGCGAAAGGGCCCCGCTAATTGGAAAATCATTTCATCCGTAGATTTATGAAGATTGAAGACAGATGCTGATAGTCTTGATCCATCTTTTGTTTTATCTGGACAATAACAATCAAGGCGGAAATCATGAAAAGAATGAGTGCACATTTCGCCTTTAAACGCATCTGTGCACCCGCGGTCTTGCTGGCCATGCCAAAACCCCCGGTTCCGCTTTCAAACACTCCCACCGCACAGTCACCGTTGGCCTCCGCTGGTTTCTTGCCTAATAAATCTGCAGATAACAGGCATAGCCGGTTGCCATTGTTTCGTGGGGGTAAAGTGTTTAAAATGAATTTACCCGGTGAGTGCGGAGAATTCATTTCACATTATGCTTGTCGCTGATGTACAAGAGGCCCGCTCCAAAAAATGGATCGGGTGGCATGCCAAACTCTGTAATCAGAGTTTCTCGCCAGGCTTGCGGCGTATACAAAGAGCCATAGACAATCAGGTCTGTTAGCTATGCATGCCAATCTGTTACCGTGGTTAAGGGGCAACAGTCGGGGGGGACCTGCCATGCAGGGGCAACAAGCAGACAATTACAATTACCCCTCACGGACAAACTCCTCGGGGTTCTGTCAGTTCCGCTCGCTGCGTTTCTCGCTGTCTGAGCCAAAGCTGCTAACAGTGTCTACTCAATAGAGTTTCAGATCTCAATGATGTCTCAAACTGTGCTCAGATGTGCCAAGATTCACGTAAGAACTACAAGTCAGAGATTTCAATATGAACATTTCTCATCAAGATCAAGATCAGAGCTATACACTCCACATTATTTAATAGCTCTATACTCTCGCTGTATGTCAACAATTGAATCATTTGTGTCCATTTGAATTTATCCTGAGGAAGAAACACACAGTTGAAAATACTTAAATAAAACACATGAGCTCATAACATACATTAAAGCCAAAGAATCACTAGCTGTTTCAAAACAACTCCATTTTGGTCAAGCGTGACTATACTGACTGTTTTACTGCTATCCACCAATTCAGATTGGAAGAGAGGTGACAGACATACATACTCCCTCTGACTTTCTCTTTGATTCACTATCATACGGAGCCTGCCGAAATAAAACAGGAGTACCACGTGAACATAAATGATGGTAACAGACTGAATTAGGGTCTGATTCATTGAGTAACTTTGCTGTGTGAGTGTGTGACGAGGGTGTGGCCGGGCCACGAGGACGCACGCCCGGTGCTGAGTTAGGTAATCAGATAAGGGAGGACCCTGGGATGCCAAAAAAAGAGAGAAAACCATGCAGCTGCTCTGTGTGTGTGTGTGTTTATGTTGCTGTGTTTTCAGTTTATGTTCTGTCTAATTCAATTCTTGTTGAATGTGGTTCTAGCACCCGCTTCCTCCTTTCCCGAACTCTTCCTGTTACATTGGTGCCCAGGAAAGGAGAAAGGGCACAGTGTCCGGGAGAACTTGCTGCTGCCGTCTGCCAGGAGATGGAGGAGCCGTTGCCATCCACCAGGGGACAGAGGACCTGCTGCCATCCGCCGGGAGGCGGAGGAACCACTGCCATCCTCCAGGGAAAGGAGGAGCGGCTGTCGTCCACCAGGGGGTGGAGGAGTGGCTAAGGATCACCGGCGTGCCTGCGGGAGCCATAGAAAAGTGTTTTCTTTTTGGTGTGGATCAAGTACATCACCTAGTAAAATATTCTTTCATTTTATTGTTAGGTTTAGGATTTTAGGTATGGGCAGGGTTCTGTTAGTTTTAAGGGGTTGGGATAGTGTTAGGTTTTTGGTAAGGGTGAGGGTTCAGATAGGGTTAGGTTTAGGGGTTAGGGTTAGGGTAAGGGTTGAGTTAGGGTTAGGTTTATGGGTTAGGGTAAGGGTTGAGATAGGGTTAGGGTTAGGTTTATGGGTTAGGGTAAGTGTTGAGTTAGGGTTAGGTTTAGGGCTTAGGGTTCGGGTTGAGTTAGGGTTAGGTTTAGGGGTTAGGGTAAGGGTTTAGAGTATGGGTTGACATAGGGTTAGGTTAAGGGGTTAGGGTTAGGGTAAGGGTTGAGTTAGGGTTAGGTTTAGGGGTTAGGGTAAGGGTTGAGATAGGGTTAGGTTTAGAGTAAGGGTTGAGATAGGGTTAGGTTTATGGGTTAGGGTTAGGGTTGAGATAGGGTTAGATTTAGGGGTTATGGTTGAGATAGGGTTAGGTTTAGGGGTTATGGTTGAGATTGGGTTAGGTTTAGGGGTTAGGGTTTAGAGTAAGTGTTGAGATAGGGTTATGTTTAGGGGTTAGAGTTAGGGTTGAGATAGGGTTAGTTGTATGGGTTGAGATTGAGATAGGGTTAGGTTTAGGGGTTATGGTTTAGAGTAAGGGTTGAGATAGGGTTAGGTTTATGGGTTAGGGTTACGGTTGAGATAGGGTTAGGGTTTAGAGTAAGGGTTGAGAAAGCGTTAGGTTTATGGATTAGGGTTAGGGTTGAGATAGGCTTAGGTTTAGGGGTTAGGGTTGAGATAGGGTTAGGTGTATGGGTTAGGATTGAGATAAGGTTAGGTTTATGGGTTAGTGTTGAGATAGGGTTAGGTTTAGGGGTTAGGGTTTAGAGTAAGGGTTGAGAAAGCATTAGGTTTAGGGGTTAGTGTTTAGAGTAAGGGTTGAGAAAGCATTAGGTTTATGGGTTATGGTTAGGGTTGAGATAGGGTTCGGTTTAGGGGTTAGGGTTAGGATTGAGATAGGGTTAGGTTTAGGGGTTAGGGTTGAGATAGGGTTAGGTTTAGGGGTTAGGGTTGAGATAGGGTTAGGTTTAGGGGTTAGGGGTTAGGGTTTAGAATAAGGGTTGAGAAAGCATTAGGTTTAGAGGTTAAGGTTAGGGTAGAGATAGGGTTAGGTTTAGGGGTTAGGGTTAGGATTGAGATAGGGTTAGGTTTAGGGGTTAGGGTTGAGATAGGGTTAGGTTTAGGGTTTAGAGTACAGGCTGAGATAGGTTTATGTTTATGGGTTAGGTTAAGGGTTGAGTTAGGGTTAGGTTTAGGAGTTAGGGTAAGGGTTGAGATAGGGTTAGGTTTAGAGTAAGTGTTGAGATAGGGTTAGGTTTAGGGTTTAGAGTAAGGTTTGAGCTAGTGTTAGGTTTAGGGGTTAGGGTTGAGATAGGGTTAGGTTTAGGGGTTAGGGTTTAGAGTAAGGGTTAAGATAGGGTTAGGTTTATGGGTTAGGGTTGAGAGTAAGGGTTGAGAAAGCGTTAGGTTTATGGATTAGGGTTGAGATAGGGTTAGGTTTAGGGTTTAGAGTAAGGTTTGAGCTAGCGTTAGGTTTATGGGTTAGGGTTGAGATAGGGTTAGGTTTAGGGGTTAGGGTTTAGAGTAAGGGTTGAGATAGGGTTAGGTTTATGGGTTAGGGTTGAGAGTAAGGGTTGAGAAAGCGTTAGGTTTATGGATTAGGGTTAGGTGCAGGAAAAATGGTTTTAATTTTTATGTGCCGGGAAAAGAATATAATATATTATTTTCTTCCTTTAGGTAATACTAGCTCACGATTCTGGTTTATTTTGTATTTTTTTTCTTTCTCCATAAACAATGTACCCAGTGAGAGAGAGAGAGAGAGAGAGAGAAAGAGAGAGAGACACCTCCTCTTAATACCCCACTCTTGAAGGTTATATATTGCTTTTTTTAAAATTTCTCCTATTTTTTAAAAAAACCAACATTGGAGACATGCATACTGGAATCCCTCTCCCTATTAACCCATTCTCCCCCTCCAAATATCTTCATGTTACCCTTTTTGAATCCCCTTCACCCCCTCCCCTCCTGGTTAGGGGATTCACCTGGTCCGGTGCAGTAATCAGTTCATCCCCGTGGCCTGTCCACCTCGCGTGTCGCCCTTGGTGGTTCTTCAGTTCAACCTTCACCACTGATGGCATAGCCCACTTAGGGATCCACTCTGCCACCATCCCAGGTTTCACCACCCTCCCATCTTCCAATTAGGTTAGGGTTAGGATCCACCCAGTAGGGTTAGGGTTAGGGTTAGGGTTAGGGTCAGCATTAGGGTCCAATAAGGTTAGAGCTAGGTTTTGGGACAGCATTAAGACCCAGTAAGGCTAGGATAGGAGCTGAGATTAGAGACAGAATTAGGGCCCAGTAAGTTTAGGGTTAGGGCTAAAATTTAAGTCAGCATTAGGGTCTAATAAGGTTAGAGTTCGAACTAGATTTTGGGACAGCATTAGGGCCCAGTAAGATTAGGTTTAGAGCTAGGATTAGGGTCAGCTTTGAGGCCCAATTCAGTTGTAGCTAGAGCAAAAGTACGGGTCCATATTGAGGACCAGAGGGGTTAAGGCCAGTTTAAGATTGGGATTTGGTTTCAAAGTCACCCTCTAATTATAGTATTGGATAGATCTATTAATAGAGACATGGATATTAATCTTGTATAGCAGGGGTTTTATATTCTTGTCAAGTCATTTTATGACAATAGGGTTAAGATTAATAGGTGCCAACACCCCCATATGTATAAATAATATAGATATAGATATATTATATATTTCATAAATATATTTATTAAAGTAAATAAATATACAGAACTAAAACCAGAGAGATTGCCGCTGTCAAATAAAAACCTCTTAAGTGCTATACATTTAAAAAACCCAAGTTCTAATCAGTGCTCACAATCAAGTTCAAAAGGATTTTATAAAGAAAATAAAAATTAATGGTATCGAGCCCCATAAGTGCTATTCTTCATATAAGTGCTCAAAATCAATCAAAATCAACCCATATCCAAATTTATTAAATTAAAGGACACAACCACACATATAAAAAAAGTTGGTTTTTATTCAATACCAGTCACTCCCCCTACACATATATATATAAATATATTTGTTTTAAATTTGATATATTCTCCCTATCTATCCCCCCACAAAAAAAACATGTAAACACATATACAACCCCATTTTTCCTCCCATCTCCCTAAAAAAATGTCCCCTATTATCAAAGTGTACTTCTCCCCCCGATCGAAATCAAGCATTTAGCCCCCCTGGAAATTGGGTTCCCAATCTATTAATCCACATCCATTCTGATCTACGTCTCTGTTGAGTGGACCATTGAGGATTACTTTGCAGACCTGCAATTTGAAGGTTTTGTATTCCATGCTGTTTAAAATGAAGGACTAATTGTGTATTACAGTTATTCTTTTTAATGTTATACACATGTTGTTTTATTCTAATTTCCATAGAATATTTTGTTTCTCCTACATATTTTTGGTTACACTGTTTACATGAAATAAGATACACCAAATTTTTGGTGTAAAAAGTAATATCGTCTGCAATTGGATATCCCTCTTTTTTAACTCTCAGATACTTCAGCGTCCCGTGAAAATCAGCATAATTCATGTTGGGTGTCCGAGCCTGAGGTCTATATGAATCAGAGTTGAATTTTGATCTCACCAGCATACCTTTCAGATTTGTATTTTTCTTGTATGCCGAGACCATCTTCAGTCCTTGTAGTGGCTCATGTATTTGTTGGGTCTTATTAAACTCTTCCTTAATTCTGTTATTCAATATCATCGCTGGGCCCGAGAAAGTGGTTATCAATGGGAGAACTTCCTCTGGGTCTGGCCCCACGCGTCATTGCCCCCTAGTTATCTCCAACAAGGTGGAAGATTTAATAGATCTAAGAAATCTTTTTGAATATCCCCTCCTTCTGAGAGCTTGAAATAATACTATGATACTCTCCTCAAAGTGTTGCTTTTGGGAGCAAATTCTATGAAATCGGATAATTTGTGATTTGATCAATCCCTTAAAGGTGTGTTTTGGATGGAAACTACTCTTATGTAGCAAGTGTGTGTGTCCGTGGGTTTGAAATATATTTTGGTCTGTAGTATTTTGTTTCCATTATCAAGAGGTACAAAGAATGTTGTTGTATCCAAAAAGGTGACCTCCTTGAAACTCCTCAGATGTTTAATTTTAATATGTGAGTGATGTGTATTAGCCAATTGGATAAACTCATCGAAGAGGGCTGCCCCGTGGTGCCAGACTCCAAAGACATCATCCAAAAATCTGTAATAGATTAAAGGTAAGTATTTACACTTTTCAAAGAGAGTACTCTCCCATTCTGCCATATAAATGTTATCATAAGATGGAGCAAACTTCTTCCCCATGGCTGTACCCTGTATTTGTAGATACATTTTCTCATTAAACTGAAAATCATTTCTGGTTAGACTGATCTCAAGAAGCTGAAGTATCTGTTCATTTGGCCTATTAGGGTCAGGATGTCTTTCAAGACATGTCCGTACTGCTTGTAATCCCAGTTCTGTATTGATATTTGTATAAAGACTCTCTACATCAATCGTGAACATGAATGCCTCCATAGGGATTGTATCCTTTTTTATCTTTAAAATGTAGTCATATGTATCTTTTAAATAACTCTCATGAATTTGTGAGACTGGGTTTAAAATATGGTCAATATATTGAGAAATATTATAGGACTCACTCCCACAATCAGACACAATGGGTCTCCCCTTAGGAACCTCATAAGGGACCGTCCACAATTCTGGATTCACATGGATTTTAGGTAACAGATAGAATTGTCGGGGCCTTGGTTGGTCTGGACCCATAAGAAATTGTACCTGTTTCCCATTTATAAACCCTTTCTCCTTAAGTGTTTTTAAAATTAGTAGAATCTGCTTCTGCGTCTCTTTTTGTAAAGAGTGTGGTAAGGAGATGTAATGATTTTCATTTTCTAATTGCCTTCTAGCCTCACATAAATATTGATGTTTGTCCATGATTACTATATTGGAACCCTTATCTGCTGGTTTTATAATTATTTCTTTGCATGTTTGTAACTGTTTCACTGCCTTCCTCTCCCCTAATGTTAAATTATCCTTATCCTTTGTGCGTTGGATTGTTCCAGCTATTCTATTATTGGCTAATATCAATTTTTGAATGGGTTTATTT
This sequence comes from Xyrauchen texanus, assembly GCF_025860055.1. Lineage (NCBI taxonomy): Eukaryota > Metazoa > Chordata > Actinopteri > Cypriniformes > Catostomidae > Xyrauchen > Xyrauchen texanus. Next base: position 30,844,405 of record NC_068307.1, read on the forward strand.
ATTTTTCCTAATTTAGGCACCCAAATTGAAGTATTTATAAACAATTGAGGTTTTGTTATTCCTTTATATTCAGAATAGTCCAAAAGTTTCAATTTTCTATTGAAGGCATGAACATCCCTTCCAAGGGCCATTGGGTCCATCCCTCTTGGTGTGGGAATAAAAGTTAATCCTTTGTTTAAAACCTGTTCTTGCTCTAATGTAAGTATGAAGGTTTTGGACAAATTGATTATAGTGTTGGTGTGCTTGTATTTAGAAGACTTGCACTTCACCTCCCCTAGAAGTTTAATTGGTCCAGCCAATAATTAAAGAGTTGTTCTGCCGTATGTGGCGTCCAATGGACTAAATCCTTCAGGTCCACCTTAAATCTAAATGGATGTAGGTCATTGAGGCTATTACCATGAGCAGATATATAATTATTTAAAATCTTTAAATTATCTTGTTGCCCTTGGGGCAACAGATCAGAAAAGTTTATCAGGGGTGTATAGATCGTGGCGTTGGGAATCATACTTGCCGCTACTCTCCACAGTCCTTGTAGTTGCTTAATTGCAGTTTTCTGTGGGTGTTGTTCTTTATTATTAATCCCTAAGGCTAAAATCACTTTTTCTACCTCCAAATTTGGGGACAATTTCTCCAGGATTCTTGTTAAATGTAAAAAAGTTGCTCCTGGAAAGCTGTCAATTTGTATATCATTGTGTTTATACGGTGGCACCCTGGACAGATTGGAGTCCCCCATTATCAAAATGTTTTTTTTTACTACTAATATCCAGTCTATCGCTTTTCTATTTGTATTGCAGTGTCTAATCGGTATGTGGATCGGCCGTGTATTCGGAAGACTGTCCCTCCCCTTGGGGTTTAGGACTTCTATCCCCTGGCGTGGAGTGAGTTCCCCCGCTGTTATAATTTCATGTGGAGCAAGGATGGGATCAGTTTGGGCCATCAAAATGGGATTTATCCCTTGTGGAGGGCCAATCATCATCTTTTTCATTTCTACCTCTATTACAGCGGTTTTCCTCACTCCAGAACCAGGTCCCGAATCTGAAATCATCTCTATAGTTAGATCTTCAAAAGGTTGTACACTCCCATTGTTAAACATCTTTCTATTTTTATTTTTATGTTGTGTTTCATTACCTAATGTTTTTTGTCCTGGTGCTCCCTCTTGTTCTCTCAGAACCTGTACCTCAATCCTCATCTGTCCTTTTCTAGAGTTTTCCATTTCTGTTAAATTGGCCGAGGTAGGAAGTTCTGACAGGGGAAAGTGGACCATCTGTAGATTTGATTCTAAGTTTAAAATACTGACAATCTGTCCATGTGCCAATTTAATTGTATCTGGCAGAAGTTTTCCCTTAAATCTGTTTTTCACCCATTTTAAAGCCCTGTCCCATTCTTGTTGTTCCCATCGTTCTATTTTACCCTGTAGTTCTCTTTTTACCCCCGTGTAATGTTCTCTTAAAATTAACATATTCTGTTTCATCCAATTTTGTGTATTTTCAGAAACCCTTGTTGCTGTTGAGACATTAGGGCAAGATGGTTTAATAAACTGTGTAAGTTTACCGACCTGTCTCAACATACCCAAGGGGAAACTGTTTGTCTCAATTGATTTGTTAATTATCTGCTCATGATGAGTAGCTTGAACCCACTTAAAATAATTCTTGATTAATTGTTTATCTAAAGTTTTATTTAAATCTATACCATTTTGTAATGGCTGCTCTGTTGACCTCCCTTCCTCCCCCTCATCACTCCCCAATACCGAAAATCTATTACTCAAAACAATCATGCTAAAAACACTTCCAATGAAAGCAGAATGGTGTTATACCCAACTTGGGTCTTACCCTTGGAGAATCTTATAGGTTCTTGATAGGTAGTTCTCCTGGAGGAAGAATTGTTTGGTAGAATCCACTGTGGAGCTGGATAGGTAGTTCTCTTGGAGGAAGAATTGTTTGGTAGAATCCAATGTGGAGAGTCCCACCCTGGAAGACTCTCAAAGAATCAATTTCTCCCCCAAACCGTTGTAAGTGTTTAGAAAACACAGGCCTAATCTCCTGGAAAATGCCCCACCAAGGTCTCCACATCAGGCCTTTTCCCCTTTTGACTATATCCTCGTTGGGTTTTCTACTCCATTCTCCTCTCAATGAAAATGTAAAAACATTACAAACTTTATTTAAATATTAAAAACACATTTAAAAAGTATTAAAATCCAATCTAGATCAACCTCTTGTGAAGTGATGAGGTCAGTCCTGACGTTTCGCTTGTGCAGCTTTCTCAAAGGACACTTTTGAGATAGGGTTAGGTTTATGGGTTAGGGTTGAGATAGGGTTAGGTTTATGGGTTAGGGTTGAGATAGGGTTAGGTTTAGGGGTTAGGGTTGAGAGTAAGGGTTGAGAAAGCGTTAGGTTTATGGATTAGGGTTAGGGTTGATATAGGGTTAGGTTTAGGGGTTAGGGTTGAGATAGGGTTAGGTGTATGGGTTAGGGTTGAGATAGGGTTAGGTTTATGGGTTAGGGTTGAGATAGGGTTAGGTTTAGGGGTTAGGGTTTAGAGTAAGGGTTGAGAAATCGTTAGGTTTATGGGTTATGGTTAGGGTTGAGATAGGGTTCGGTTTAGGGGTTAGGGTTAGGATTGAGATAGGGTTAGGTTTAGGGGTTAGGGTTGAGATAGGGTTAGGTTTAGGGGTTATGGTTGAGATTGGGTTAGGTTTAGGGGTTAGGGTTTAGAGTAAGGGTTGAGATAGGGTTAGGTTTAGGGGTTAGGGTTAGGGTTGAGATAGGGTTAGGTGTATGGGTTAAGATTGAGATAGGGTTAGGTTTAGGGGTTAGGGTTTAGAGTAAGGGTTGAGATAGGGTTAGGTTTATGGGTTAGGGTTACGGTTGAGATAGGGTTAGGGTTTAGAGTAAGGGTTGAGAAAGCGTTAGGTTTATGGATTAGGGTTAGGGTTGAGATAGGGTTAGGTTTAGGGGTCAGGGTTAGGGTTGAGATAGGGTTAGGTGTATGGGTTAGGATTGAGATAAGGTTAGGTATATGGGTTAGGGTTGAGATAGGGTTAGGTTTAGGGGTTAGGGTTTAGAGTAAGGGTTGAGATAGGGTTAGGTTTATGGGTTAGGGTTGAGAGTAAGGGTTGAGAAAGCGTTAGGTTTATGGATTAGGGTTAGAGTTGATATAGGGTTAGGTTTAGGGGTTAGGGTTGAGATAGGGTTAGGTGTATGGGTTAGGGTTGAGATAGGGTTAGGTTTATGGGTTAGGGTTGAGATAGGGTTAGGTTTAGGGGTTAGGGTTTAGAGTAAGGGTTGAGAAATCGTTAGGTTTATGGGTTATGGTTAGGGTTGAGATAGGGTTCGGTTTAGGGGTTAGGGTTAGGATTGAGATAGGGTTAGGTTTAGGGGTTAGGGTTGAGATAGGGTTAGGTTTAGGGGTTAGGGTTGAGATAGGGTTAGGTTTAGGGGTTAGGGTTTAGAGTAAGGGTTGAGATAGGGTTAGGTTTAGGGGTTAGGGTTAGGGTTGAGATAGGGTTAGGTGTATGGGTTAAGATTGAGATAGGGTTAGGTTTAGGGGTTAGGGTTTAGAGTAAGGGTTGAGATAGGGTTAGGTTTATGGGTTAGGGTTACGGTTGAGATAGGGTTAGGGTTTAGAGTAAGGGTTGAGAAAGCGTTAGGTTTATGGATTAGGGTTAGGGTTGAGATAGGGTTAGGTTTAGGGGTTAGGGTTAGGGTTGAGATAGGGTTAGGTGTATGGGTTAGGATTGAGATAAGGTTAGGTATATGGGTTAGGGTTGAGATAGGGTTAGGTTTAGGGGTTAGGGTTTAGAGTAAGGGTTGAGAAAGCATTAGGTTTATGGGTTATGGTTAGGGTTGAGATAGGGTTCGGTTTAGGGGTTAGGGTTAGGATTGAGATAGGGTTAGGTTTAGGGGTTAGGGTTGAGATAGGGTTAGGGTTAGGGGTTAGGGTTTAGAATAAGGGTTGAGAAAGCATTAGGTTTAGAGGTTAAGGTTAGGGTAGAGATAGGGTTAGGTTTAGGGGTTAGGGTTAGGATTGAGATAGGGTTAGATTTAGGGGTTAGGGTTGAGATAGGGTTAGGTTTAGGGTTTAGAGTACGGGTTGAGATAGGTTTAGGTTTATGGGTTAGGGTTAGGGTAAGGGTTGAGTTAGGGTTAGGTTTAGGGGTTAGGGTAAGGGTTGAGATAGGGTTAGGTTTAGAGTAAGGGTTGAGATAGGGTTAGGTTTAGGGTTTAGAGTAAGGTTTGAGCTAGTGTTAGGTTTAGGGGTTAGGGTTGAGATAGGGTTAGGTTTAGGGGTTAGGGTTTAGAGTAAGGGTTGAGATAGGGTTACGTTTATGGCTTAGGGTTGAGAGTAAGGGTTGAGAAAGCGTTAGGTTTATGGATTAGGGTTAGGGTTGAGATAGGGTTAGGTTTAGGGTTTAGAGTAAGGTTTGAGCTAGTGTTAGGTTTATGGGTTAGGGTTGAGATAGGGTTAGGTTTATGGGTTAGGGTTGAGAGTAAGGGTTGAGAAAGCATTAGGTTTATGGATTAGGGTTAGGGTTGAGATAGGGTTAGGTTTAGGGGTTAGGGTTGAGATAGGGTTAGGTGTATGGGTTAGGGTTGAGATAGGGTTACGTTTATGGGTTAGGGTTGAGATAGGGTTAGGTTTAGGGGTTAGGGTTAGGTTTAGGTGTTAGGGTTAGGGTTGAGATATGGTTAGGTTTAAGGGTTAGGGTTAGGGTTGAGATAGGGTTAGGTTTAAGGTCCATATATACTTCATATTTGCATGTTCTAGATCACAGATGACAAGAAAATCTAGTCGGTGTGCAGTCAAGCATTACACCTGTGCTGATGATGAAATTTTTAGCACACATACTGTGCACGGAGCAATTAACATCGCAGACTCACAAAGTACAATTTGGCCTTTAGGGATAAGTGTACATGTTAAGAGTTGAGTGAGGGTTAATTCTAGGTTTAGTGGTTAGGGTTTAGTTTAGTTTAGTTTAGGTTTTAGAATAGGGTTAATTTTAGGGTTAGAAGTAAGGTAAACAGTGTAACTGCAGATGTAATGAAATGCTGGTACTTAAAATGTAAGTAGTATGTAACAACACGTACAGTACTGTGCAAAAGTTTTAGGCACATAAGATGTTTCACAAAAGCATTTGTCTTAAGATGGTAATTTATATATTCAGCTTTAGTGTATTAATAGGAAATATAAATGTTAGACTCCCAAACATTACTTTTGCAAGTAGAATAGAATAGAAGAACAAGGAGCCCTGCAACAGATGGCATGGCCCGACAGACCCCCACAGATAATCCAAGCTATACCAACACGCAGGTCATCCTAGCGGTAATTTGTTGTCTTGAGCTCAGACCCCAAGCGCTATAGACTCCCTCTGTCACCCGCAAAAGAGCCTCTGATTTGTAAACCCTTTCATTGGCCAGTAGAGGAGTTGTATCGCCGTAAAGGCAAGAGGAGAAGCAGCTCATAATGGAGTGCTGTGTATGTGAAGGTCGTGGGAAAAGAAACGGCATGCTATTATTGTGATATTTCAACTAGAACTCAGGACTGACCCTCCTAAAGACACATTGTGGGGACTGCTGTGCTAATGGGGGAGCCGCTGGCCGAGATGACAATAGACACATCTCTGAGCAGAGGCCCCCACAACTGCATGTGGAGGTTGTATAAGGACAAGCTCATTTTAATGCAGTTAGTAGGTGAATGGGTTCGAATTGCTCTCTTAATGGAAGAGGTACAGCATTAGGAACTGTGGTAAAACCACATCTTGACCTCTGATGGCCTGTGCATCTCTCCATCAATGCAAGGACAAAGGTGTTTGGTGGGGGGGGTCAATGTATATTTAATTGGTTTTGCTAATGCTAGCATCACTATTAGCGATTTGAACAAACCCCTAAACACATGTATTAAGCTTTAGTGCATAACATATCCGTTTGTGATGTGGACATGACTGATACCTGAAAACATGCAGCTTTTGGAGAAGAGATGTGTTATTACTTTTATTTTTATCACCCTACCACTCAGATTTTCTTAATAAAATGTGAAAATCTAGTTGATTAGTGTAGGTGAATGCTTATGAATAAGCTAAACATCTCTTTCTAAGTTTCAACGTGGTCTTAGACTATTAAACATTGGCTGTTTGAAGCACAAAGTTGCTGGAAGTCAAACAAAGAGAAACGTTTTTATATGTAAGCCATCGTAGAGTGCAAATGAAGTTATTGCTTGTTGGTTGAAGACGTATTACCAAAGTGAAAGTTGAAGTACGTGTTGTAACAAGTGGGGCTGAAACGTTTAGACGACGTCATCGACAATGTCAGCAATACAAAATTGTCAACAAAAATGTCCGTTCTCGTATAGTCGTTTGATCTCATTTTACGTAACATGAGATCACATTAAACTCTATTGATGATGTGTGAGAGCAGCACCGCAGCTCGCGTCTGGCTGAAGAGAGGAAGAAAACACAGCTCACAGTCCAGACGCACTCTAAACTTTCCAAACAGCTTCAGTCACTGTGCGTTTCTTATTGTGATGAAAATTGGCAATACGCAGCTTTATTAAAAAGAGAGAGATTGTTTTTTTGTGAGTTAAAGATGGATTGAGGTGAACAGAAAGATGAAAGAGGAAGTCTTCGCCCCATTATACACCACAACAAAATATATTTTTAATTTGTTTTTGTTTTGGCTTGTTTTCCAATATACATTTCTAAAACTCCTTTCAAACAACGTACATTTACTATAGCAGCTATACTGCCAAAGAAAAAACTGTAATCTGAGAATTTTGAATATAATACAAAAAATACTCATATTTTAAAAAGTCCTTTAAATAAAGATGCATTCAGCTGAGAAGCAGCATATGAGATATTTAATCTTCCTTTTAGAGAATAGATCTTGAATATCAGTATATTTGGTTACACTTTATATTAGGTGGCCTTATCTATTATGTACTAATATTAAATACATTCAAGACTATGTGTTTACTGTGTAACTACATGTTGTTCTGCAAAATATCAAAAAGTTAAGTTAACTGTGTAACTACTAATAATTAAATGCAAGTACTTTAAATGTAATTACAATGCAACTACATGTATGTACATAATAAGTACATTGTATCAAATGGTTAAGTACATAGTAGTTAACACCACCTAATATAAAGCGGGTCTGTATATTTTGTATATAAAATATATTTAAGATACATTCTCTTAAAGCATGTCTAAATATCTTACATGTTGCTTTTCAAGTAAATGTTTTTTGTTTTAAGGATTTTTAGACCATTTTAAATGGAAAACAAGACAAAAAAACACTTGATAACAAGAGTATTTTTTGCATTTAATTTCTTTACTTACAGTAATTAAGCTTAATAAAAAAATGTATATTTTTCCTTTTAATTTAGTGAATGTCATTTAGAGGCATTTTAAAAAGATGATTTTGTCCTCTTTATTGTTAGTAAGCACATTTAATACAATGTCAGGGCACAAGCTGAATAATCAGCTAAGAGCTAATGATTAATCTTTGCAATAATCAGCGATAGAATCATTATTAGATTATAAGATTAGAATAATCATTCTAATAATTGTAGATTAATCAATTATCAACATAATCATTAGTTGCAGCCCTAGTTAAGTTAATGTGCTGGCATCTCATAATTATGAAGGTTTGCTTGGATAAAGTTGGCCCGTTCAGTCTGAAGCTTCTAGAAGTTTCAGGCCGGGTGGTAAGCTTTGGTTCACAGAGGTGTAGAAAAGAGACCTTTTCATTGTCCCATCCACTGACCTTTTGACCTCTTTTGTAAGTTCCTCACTATTCGACCCTCTCATTTGTCCATTGCCACACTCACCCTGCTTTACGCCACATAGTCCGCGTACAAATCTTATATCTTTTAGACAAATGCACTAGTACGTTTACAAGTCTAAAAATGATTGAGTGGAGTACATCCAATAAAGAGCGTTTCCACCCCTGAGGGCGGCCATATTTCCGTTAAACCACATATGTGACACCTCTCTTTAGAAACAGCTTTAGGGCAAAACTCATTACCTCCAGATGGAGTTCATCTAGCTCAGCTGGTAGGGCATTGCACTAGCAATGCCAAGATCAAGGGTTCGATTCCCAGAGAACACAAAAACTGATAAAATGTATAAAACTGATCTGGATCGGCTGGTCTTTGTCTTTAATCTCCGATCGTGCCTTGATTCAGGTCTGATCTTTTTAAAATTGTTAATTGCTCATTAGTCACTCATCCAGCACTATTTTGTGAAAACCCTGATTTAAATCAGATATATGTTTGTCACAACACCACTTATAATGGCAATAATTAGTATAATAATAATAAGTGATTTTCATTACAACAAAACGCAAAAAGACTGTAAACAAATCAAAGATACTAATTTCTCACTGGAGTGGTTTTGGAGCTTGTAATGAACATTTCTCTGCTGTGTGTGTGTGATGACATGATCAATGTTAATCTATAGTATAGAATTAAAACCATGGTTTCCACTAATAAAACATGGTTACTTTTCACAGATACTACAAAAGTAATTTGTTAATTTTATGCATTTTGCAGACACTTTTATGCAGAGCAACTTACAGAGAATTAAAAATATACATTGTATAAGTTTGTATGCTCCTTGGGAATCAAACCCATGATCTTGCTGTTGTTTGCACCATATTCTGTCAGTTGAGCTACAGGAAAATGTAAAATATTGCTATAGTAAAACCAACGCAAAACTTACGACGAGGGAATGCAAACAATATTAAATGGGAACACAATCTCTATTACGAGGGCACACAAACTATTGTGAGGGAACGCAAACTGTATTGCGAGGAAAGGCAAAACTTTCATGAGGGAACATAGCTACTGAGAGGAAACATAGCTACTGAGAGGAAATGCAAACTATATTGCGAGGGAACACAAAACTTATTGTGAGGGAAGACAAAACGTATTGCGAGGGGATGCAAACTATTGCGATGGAAGGCAAAACTTATTGCGAGGGAACGCAAACTATATTGTGAGGTAAAGCAAACTATATTGCGAGGGAACGCAAACTATATTGCAAGGGAAGGCAAACTATATTGCAAGGGAAGGCAAACTATATTGTGAGGTAAAGCAAACTATATTGCGAGGGAACGCAAACTATATTGCAAGGGAAGGCAAACTATATTGCGAGGTAAAGCAAACTATATTGCGAGGTAAAGCAAACTATATTGCGAGGGAACGCAAAACTATATTGCGAGGTAAAGCAAACTATATTGCGAGGTAAAGCAAACTATATTGCGAGGTAAAGCAAACTATATTGCGAGGTAAAGCAAACTATATTGCGAGGTAAAGCAAACTATATTGCGAGGTAAAGCAAACTATATTGCAAGGGAAGGCAAAACTATATTGCGAGGTAAAGCAAACTATATTGCGAGGTAAAGCAAACTATATTGCGAGGTAAAGCAAACTATATTGCAAGGGAATGCAAAACTTATTGCGAGGGAACGCAAGCTATATTGCGAGGGAACGCTAACTATATTGCGAGGGAACGCTAACTATATTGCGAGGGAAGGCAAAACTTATTGCGAGGGAACGCAAGCTATATTGCGAGGGAACGCTAACTATATTGCAAGGGAAGGCAAAACTTATTGCGAGGGAACGCAAGCTATATTGCGAGGGAACGCTAACTATATTGCGAGGGAAGGCAAAACTTATTGCGAGGGAATGCAAAACTTATTGCGAGGGAACGCAAACTATATTGCGAGGGAACGCAAACTATATTGCGATGGAAGGCAAAACTTATTGCGAGGGAATGCAAAAATGATTGTGACGGAACGCAAACTATATTGCGAGGGAATGCAAACTATATTGTGAGGTAAAGCAAACTATATTGCGAGGGAATGCAAACTATATTGCGAGGGAACGCAAGCTATATTGCGAGGGAACGCAAAACTATATTATGAGGGAACACAAACTATTGCGAGGGAAGGCAAACTATATTGCGAGAGAAGGCAAAACTTATTGCGAGGGAACGCAAAACTATATTATGAGCGAACGCAAACTATTGCGAGTGAACACATAACTTATTGCGAGGGAAGGCAAAATGTATTGCGAGGGATGGCAAAACTATATTATGAGGGAACACAAACTATTGCGAGGGAACAAAAAACGATATTGCGAGGGAACACAAAACCTTAGGCTATAAGAAGCCACCCTTTGCACAGATTCAGTATTATCACGATTTTATATCACAAAATATATTGATTTTTGTAAATTGTATGGCAAATAAATACTTTGCAAAAGGGATAGTTCACCGAAAACTGAAAGCAAAGATTATTGATAACAAATGAAAGAGAAGTCTGGGTCCAAAAACAGCTTCACACGATGTAACATTTGAGTTCAAATCTAAAGACTCAAAACAGTAAAACTAACATTATAAAACAGTTAGTTCTGACTTTAAACCTAATCGCATTGCTTTTGCAGCCATTTAATAAAAGTGATTTAAGCTAAATTACCATTTAACATGGTAAAATCACTGATCATGACTTATTGCTATAAATATTAATTCTGTGTCACCTTATTTTTGAAGGAGCTTTATTCTTTGGTCTGTAAACTTGCGCTGATAATGTATAACCAAAATAATATTACCCTGACATCTCGGACAGCCTTGAGACAAACTTCAGGAAAAGACTTAACTGAATGAAAGCATCTGCTAAATGCTGTTTGTAAGGTTGTTTGTAAGTGTTCAAGATGTCAACGGATCCTTTTGTTTTTACATAATTACTCAAAATATCTGCCTATAATCTAGACATCTGCACCAAAGGTCGCTTTCATTAAACAACATCTCAGCTCACCGAAACAAAGCCCTGATGAGTTCCATGGGAAAACACAACAAAATGGCCTTGTGTTCATAGATAGTCTGATAGTCTGACAAATATTTGCCACCTGCTGTCTGAGAGACCGGAACCACAGAGGATTTCAAAGTTTTAAGAACAACACACAATGTACTTTCAACTTAAATAGAGGTTGTGTTTATTAAACGCAAAAGAATAAAGTAGAAAAATTCAGCCTGAACACAACGATCAATATTTATGGAGAAAATGGGCCGATGAGGTTCTGAATGTTAGAGCTGTGAACTTAGCTGACCTAATGGCCAATGTGGCTTAATAAGCAGAACCTCTGTAGCTGCCCCGAGAGGTCAAATGTATGTCAAGGATAATTTGAGGTCAAATGAAGCTGGCCTGATGTAATCTGCTTTGAGAAGCACTAAGCGCCTGCATTGTTTAACGATTCTGATGAGTCTGAAGAACTGCTGCCATTCAAAAGAGTTTATTGGACTCTTAACGCTACTATTACCGAAAGCTTGAGGGACTATGAAAACACACCCTCCTTAAAAACTGGACAACAAAGACACCAAGGACCAAAATCAAGTACTTATACAAATAAGTACAAATAAATGGGACATTCTTTGAATATTTTGTCCAGTTTTTAGAAGTGATACAGAGTAGTCGGGATACAAATCAATAGGTAAAAATCTGCAGAAACATCCCGGTTCCGATGGGATTAGTCATCCTTAAGGGTGTTTGATACATTTTTGTTTTTCATATGTCCAAATCTAACATATTTTTGTGTTTCTCATTCAGCCTGTATAAACAATTCAGATCCAATTACCTAATTAATTACTAACCCCATCCAGATAGGAAAGTCTATGATTGTGGTATAGTATTATCTGAACATAGACTAGTCCACAGACTAGTGTTGTTTTGTTTCCTGGTTGTGGAAAATCAGCATATCTGCATAGCCTTCTGAAAGATCCCAACATTAGGAATAAGGACTAACCTTTGTTCAGCACATTTATTGAAGAATTCTATTCAGTTTTCGATTGTTATTTCAGTGGAAACAACTGTAGCAGTTAAATTGTGTGCTTCACATAAATTGGGACATATAGCTATTAATGATAAATTATTAATGATGTCTGTGTGGCAGTGGGGGCGTGGTTAAGTGCTCGTCCAGAGAGAGAGAAGCAGTAAGGGCACTTACACCTGAGCTAAATTATGACTAACACCTGTCTCTAATACAGTGAGAACGGGGAGAGTGGATAAAACCACCCTTGTCACCAGCAGAAGGGGGGAGAGTACGAGTCCAGTGTTGGCATCTGTTGATATTGTGCATTCTGCTGAGTGTTTGCCGAAATTCATTTTTATTTTGAGTGTTGAAATTTATGTTTATTTTGAGTGTCATAGGACTGAGTAAAAGCACAGGAAAGGTGGATATGCCATGCACAGGCAAAGGAAATAAACGGTCTCACTGTTCCCATCTAATGATTTAACTTTACATTGGTGCCGAATCCCGATTCCCGAAGTACGCTCCATGGAGTCCTCGCAGTTGGCCGAGATCCTCCAGTCCCTCACGAGCCTTCACCAGTCTCATCAACAATCCCTGCTTGAGCTTCGCCAGGACCAGGATCGGCACTTCTTCGAGATCCTTCAAGCTCAAGCTGAGGACCGGCATGTGATCCAGAGCTTGCTTGGCCAGGAGAGAGCCCCGGCCGCAAACCCCGGATGACCGTAGCACCCTGCCTCCACCCAATCTCCTCAAGATGGGGGCGGATGACAACGCGGAAGCATTCCTAGACCTCTTTGAGCAGATGGCTGAGGTCTGGAGCTGGCCGTGTGATCAATGGGCAGCCAGGCTCCTCCCGCTTTTGTCTGGGGAAGCCCAACTTGCTTCCCAACATCTGCCGGCGTCTAACCTCCTGGCCTCCTGACGATTTGAAGAAGGCCATCCTGCAGTGGGTGGGACGAAGCCAAGAGCAATACCGGCAGCTCTTCCGCTCCCTGAAGATGGGGAGTTCTGACATCCTGATTGCCTTTTCCCAGCGGCTCTGAGATGCATGCTGGAAATGGCTGCTGGCAGGGAACCACGACGTTGTGGGAGTGCTACCAGGTAGTACTGGAGCAACTTACCCTTCGGCTGCCAAAGGGAACGGCGGAGTTGGTCCAGTGCCACCGCCCGGCTTCGCTGGAGGAAGCTGTCCAACTGGCGGAGGACCATATGGTGGCTTACCCGAGGGCGGAAGAGCCCTCTTCTTCTCCTCTCTCTCTCTCCTTCCCCTGTGTGTTCCCATCCTCCCTCTCACTCTGCTCTCTCCCCAGCTCCGCCTCCGCGACCAGTTCCCCGCGCAAGGTGGTGGACACAACCCCCCGCCTCTATAATGCCCCACCTCTCCTCCTTAGGGGATTCCCCTCTGGAGCAGTCGTGAGACGAAACCCTCAAGCACGCCTTTGACCAAGTGAGAGTGTAAAGGTAAATCAGGAGACAGGAACAGTGAGACAGGTAAGGCCGTTTATTTCATATGCAATTTTCCTGTGCATTTACTCAGTCAAATGACACTCAAAATACATAAACATAAATTTCGGCAAACACGCACAATATCAACAGACGCCAACACTGGACTCGTTCCACTCTCCCCGTGCCCACTGGAATTAGAGACAGGTGTTAGTCATAATTTTGCTCAGGTGTAAGTGCCCTTACCACTTCTCTCTCTCCGGACGGGCACTTGACCACGCCCCCGCTGCCACAGTCTGCTTTTTCAGGGAATTTTGTAAATCGCTTGCACATTTGAATTATTTTTATTCTTATTTTATAAAAAACAGTGTTGAAGTGTTGTGCTTCAAAGTTGTTAGCTAATCATAAGGTAGTGGGCAAGACTTAATCATAAGTCTTAATGGGGTCAGCACAGATAACCATGTGTTTCAGACAGAGGGCATAAGGCAGGGTGGAAAATGGTCATTTAATGTTACATTTTTAAATAAAGTTTTTTTATTTCTGTCCTCAAATAAAATTATTCATAATAAATTAAAATATATATATTAACCGAAAAAGGTGTAGGCTGAAGCCTTTGCTTATTGAGCCTACCCTTTTTTACATATTTATCTAATGTGCGTCACTTTTCTCAGTAAATTTGATTCATACAAGATAAACAAAACACTTCCCAAAATGTGCAAACATAACTACAAAGATACACATTTCAGACATTAATACAATAGTTTAAGTATTACATACACAAATTATTCATATTGAGTTATATAGTTATTTATCACTCTATTTTTTTTTAATTTACAAAGTTTTCTTGAATTTACAAAGCGAACTACACATTTTAAATTCCTTTTCACCATTATAGTATATAAATATAAAATATATAGTATATATTTTAATACTATATTATGACATGATGCCTTTAAATAATGCAGAAAAATCCTAAACTTAACAGGGGAACTGGACCTGTCAAACATCTGAGTTCAGTTTATTCCACCTCAATCCGGGTGGCAGAGGACGAATCTCAGTTGCCTCCAAGTCTGAGGCCATCAATCCACACATCTTATCATGTGGCTTGTTGAGCGCGTTACCGCCGAGATATAGCGAGTGTGGAGGCCCCCCACAGAGAGCGAGAACCACACATTATAGTGACCATGAGGAGGTTGCCCCATGTGACTCTACCCTCCCTAGCAACCAGACCGATTTGGTTGCTTAGGAGACCTGGCTGGAGTCACTCAGTACGACCTGGATTCAAACTTGTGACTCCAGGTGTGATAGTCAGCATCTTTACTTGCTGTGCCCCCTTTTTTCTGTTTTGTCTTAATTTTTCTTTTTCTGGGGGATGTTTGGGGTTTGATTGTTGCATTAATGTTGGAATGTGGTCGTTATAATTAAATTTTTGACACACAATAAATTTTTTCTATTATATAAAAATGTCAAATGTAAATATGAGTAGATTGTCTATCTCCACGTGGAATGTGAATGGGTTTGGGGCACCCCATAAAAAGAAGGGAGGTTATTTATTTTTTTAAATGTAAGAAATATGATATAGTGTTCAAGAAACGCATCTTTCCCCGCAGGAAGCTGAAACATTTTGGAAGATATGGAGTGGTAAATTACGAAGAATAATTTTTATTTTAGCAGAAATTCAGAGGCAAAGGTTGATTTTGGCTAATATTTACACACCTAACGCTGATGATCAGGGCTTTTTTAGAGATCTTGAAGAGATGTTGCAAGCCACTGGCACCCCTCATGATATCATATTGGGAGGAGACTTTAATCTTTTGATGGACTCTGTCCTTGATCATAGTGAAGCAAAAGTGTGCAAGCCTCTAGAGCAACATTGACGCTTCACTGGATGTGTAAAAATCTTGGTCTTACAGATATTTGGAGACTTTTAAATTACTATACATTTCTTCATCAGTCCACAAGATTTATTCTAGAATAGATTTGTATATATATACCATCTACTGCAATGTTCACAGCTGCATCCTACAACTTCTCTTTAATGCCTCCCGCTCTGTTCTGTGCCCCTCCTCAAACCAGGAGCTATCTCACGGACTCAAACCAAGCCGTTCCACTTGTGGTCCAGAACTCTGAGTGACAGCTCAGCTTAATGTGTGCTTTAGCTTTTATCTAATGAGTCAGAGTTCAAAGGATTAGTGTCCCAGGTCAAGTATAGCACCTGTGTGTCAGTGTAAATCACACAAAGGGGTCAGTTTGTAAAAAGAGAATTTTGGGGGACGGAATGCACTAATGGTGAGGACAAGCTGGGAAATGAAGTTTCTCCAAATATAGAATTTCAACAAATATACATTTGGTTTTCAAAGTATGATTAAAGGAATAGTTCACAAACTGAAAATGCTGTCATTATTCACTCACTCTCCTGTTATTTCTAAACCGTATGCTGTTTTTTTTTAATAGTGACTGCATCCATCAAGCTATGAACCGGACAAAAAATGTCATTAAAGCAGTAGTCTTTATTAACCATAAATCACTATTTAAAAAAAATTTGAAATAAAATTCAGCATAAAAAAATTAAAGCCGACATTTAGTTTTTTTGCATTGTGACCCAAGAGAGTACTACTTTAACTATTTCTTTAAATGTGTACAGCAACACCCTTTGACATCCAAAAAAGCTACCATGAACCTGGCGAGTCTCACAAGGGTTAACTTTGTGTGTGCACCTTAACTTAAGAAACTGCCCCACCCTTTGTTTCGACACTCACAATTAAAGTGGGCATTCAAACGGCCAAATGTACTCAGTGGCTTAACGCAAACAGCCATATCCATTCAGTGCTCTCTGAGGGGTAAGGGTTATCAGATACCAATGATCAGGGAAAGTAAAAGCCTTTCTGCGTTTTTGTGAGCAGGGCGCTCTTAAGGCTGAATGGATATGGCTTTTAAAGGCCTAGATTACAGTAAAGCTGGCCTACGTGTTCTTTTTATCGCTCTACGTGTCCTCAATTGTTGCCATCTATTCTCTCTCATCCTGTGAGGCCTTCGCTGCTCCGGCTTGTCAGGCTGTAAATGGGTTTTGTACTGGGTAGAATTTAAACAAGTGCCTCGACCCTCATTGCTTTGGCCTTTGGAGAGAAAGACTGGTTTCAAGAGGTGAAATGCACAGACCATCTCCTTAAAAATCCTCTCAGAGAAGAAGACACTGGCATAAAGACAGTGATGTTATTATCTGTGTTGTATATTATGGAGTCTGTATACATGGAACCTTGAAAATTAAAACTCATAATTGTGTTAACTCTGCCGTTTAATTTGATGTTGTTGTTTTTACTGACTAGGGTTGTATAGTTAATTGAGATAAAATATCAGACATAAACATCATGTTATGGGTAAGGATGGGCAAGGAGGAGGCGGGAACCGACAGAAGAGTTAACATAACTTTAATTACATGAATTAACTTAAACAAATGTAAACATATTATTGGGCTGATTCAACGCCGGGTGTCCATCGTTACGGCATGGCAACGCTCTCCTCCTTGTCACACTCCTCTGCCTCCTGATTCAACATCTGCCGGCAGATCATCCCCACCTCTCTGGAGCCCTGGGAGAGACAAGGGTAGGGAGAGGGGAGAGGGAAAGAGTGAGGGGAAGAGACAGAGAGAGAGAGCGAGAGAGAAAAACTCCACTGCTGGACCCCAAACACGCAGTCACCTGGTCCTCAGCAACTCCTCCACCCTCTGGCGGACAACAGCCCCTCCTCCCCTGGTGGACTGCAGCGAGTCCTCCAACCCCTGGTGGACAGTAACTGCTGAACCCCTTCCTGGCAGATGACAGTGGTTCCTCCGACTCCCGGCGGCGACTCCTCCATCCCCTGGCTTACGGCCACGACTCCTCCACTTCCAGGTGGACGGCAGCGGCAAGGACTCTATGACAGTGCATCCCTCCTCCTTCTCGGGTTTCGGCACCATTGTAACAGGTAAGGATGGGCAAGGAGGAGGCTGAAACCGGCCAAACAGTCAACATAACTTTAATTACATAAATAAACGTAAACGTAAACACAGCGGCCATGTGTGTCTCTCTTTATCGAACTGGGGTCCTCGGCTCCTCTTTACCACTCTCCCGCTGATTGGGCTGATTTAGCACCAGGTGTCTATCGTTTTCAGCCCAGCCACGCCCTCCTCCTCATCACAATGTGATTATAGCCAGTTTAAACTTTAAACCTTAACAGGTTAGAGTCTTGCTAACTTTATTCTCGATTTATATTATATAGATTGAGGTTAAAGTACAAGCTAATTATGTTGGTTTGAAAAAAACAACAAACTTTTCTACAGACTTGGTTTAGCGTTTTTACACAATCCCTGAACCAACTGCTCCTCCTACAGCTTTCAAGCAAATTCCACCAAACTTGGTACAGACCTTCATACTGTTCTCACTGGGATTGCTATGACTTAAATCAGGGCTGACCACTTTTATGTGGTCTCGGTCTTGTCACGGCCTTGACGGTCTTTGGTCTTGGTCTTGTCTTGTCTCGGACCTCTCGGTCTTGTCTAGGTCTCGCTGTCTCAGACCGACATAGTGGTCGGAGGATTTAGCAATACAATACTACAATATCCACGACGACACAACGTTCGATAATGCAACAGTATTATTATTTCGGCCCCTTCAAATGCAACCAATCACATGTATTTTTTTGTGACACAGCCGTTGGCGCTCATCCATCCATATAACATTATGCCTTAGTGAGTGAGTGTAGCGTAGAGCGTAAAGAGCACAGTCAGTCAGTAGCATGTCAGCGAATTCCTTGGTCATAAAATTTGCTTTCGTAGAACACAATGAGTTCTTCTGCACATCGTCAAATAAAAAGAAGCATTCGGCGAAATGTAGATTCCGCCAAGTCTGCTTGACAGAGACAGCCGGGACCACCTCAACGTTCACCAGACACCTGGAGTGTAAAAATAGGGAAAGATAAGCTATCTACCCATTTTCAAACTCTAAGGTAAAACCTTTCCAACCTCCCATGACCAAACAGAGATCATGTATCTGCTGAATTATTGTTGATTATCATGTGTTCTTCTCACACGTGCAGTATAAGTTATTTAGGAACATATTTTTTGCAAGCCTCTCTAATGACGTAACTAACGTTAACCTGATGGAGTGTAACTAATGTTACATGCTAAGTAATGAGATTTTGGGTAACTGCACAACTGACAGATGACTTTGAGCACACCGCCAACGGTGTGTGTGTGTGTGCGTGTGTGTGTGTGTAACCATAGCGACAAAACGACCAACTTTCGGATTTTTTTTTCCCTCCGGTCTCGACTTGGTATCGGTCTTGGTCTCGACTTGGTCTGTCTTGGTCTTGGTCTCGATACCCTCTGGTCTTGGTAGTGTCTTGGTCTCGGTTTAGGCGGTCTTGACTACAAGTCTAGTAAACATATTATGTATGTGATGACTTCAGACCTGTTTACACCTTTCCTGGAACTTGGCATTGATCAAATTCCTTTTTTCAGATTTTTCTTGATAGCGTTTTACTGGTATTTTTCCATTCACCACCATTCTTTCCTCCTGCTGATTGTCACAAATGTGGCGGCCGTGGGGAAAAAATTACATCACTGAAAAACTCCAGTCACTAACTTTCAAATGTCAACTGTCCAACCATTCAATCTATTTACAGTATAAGCGATTTTCCACCATCGGGCCGAGCAGTTCTGAGCATGTTGAAGAACGTTTCCAGCAGCATTTCAAGTTGAGCACAGTTTGTCACGGTACTATGGCAAATTGTTCTTAACCATGCTGATGGAATGGCTTTAGTTTGTGGTGACTCACAATTGTCAATTTGCCAATGCCAGGGTAAGTCTGTTGTCTCTAGAGCTGGTCAACTGGCCTATTTTTTATGTACATTTTAATTCTAATAATTTTGCAGCATCACAGTGGAAAAAGAAACCGTAACCGTTTTAACTGGCCCGATCAGCATGAAATGGCACGATTTCACAATGAGAACCATATGTCCCAATGGTGGACAAGCACCTTATGTATCTGACATTTTATAGTCATTCTGTCTGTCTGACATTCTTTCAATTAGGCTTGTAAAACCTTCAAACTTATACTTATACTGGGTGAACAGGCTTGTTATAATTCATATAAAAATATGACAAACTGCATTGAGGTGTTTGTTTGGTGATATTTCTCCTGTTCGTGCTCATCCCTGGAGTTGTAGAGCATTGACTATTGGTTCAAATAAATCGTGGGTGTGATTTGGACCCAAAATGCTTTATTTACTTTCCTTAACAAGCTTCGTTCACCTAGGGACTTAACAAGGAAACGCGTTCAATTCTAGTTTCAAATGTTTGATAAGTCTTGTATTTTTGGTCAAATATGGCATCTTGCATTCACATGTCCTCAAACAAAATTAAATACAATGCTAGAGATTTTAATTTATGCTTCCAGTGAAAAAAACCCCAATCTAAACAGTCTAAGATTGTTAGGTGGTCTGATTTGCTGGTTTTAGAGGGGTTCCGGGCACTGGTTAGACAAGGAGACCACCCGGCCAACCAGAAAAAACAGCTGATTGACCTGGATTGGAGACCAGCTAAACCAGCCAAAGACCAGCTTGGCCAGACCAGTTAAACTTGCTAAGACCAGCAAGAGTGTCTGGTTTAAGCCACTTCTTTCAGCAGGTGCCTTTTCTGCCAATGTCACCTCAGATACTAAATTGAGAACATTTGTTCCAAGTCAGAATAATCTGATGGCTTTGTATAAACATCTAGATAACAATGAGATCGTATAAATATCTCAATTGTTTCTTCAAAACAACAATGATATAATATGGAGAGAAAATTGAGACTTTTCCATTTCAGAGTAAATCTCAACAATGTCTCAAACTGTGCTTCAAGATACCAAGTCTGCAACCAAAATTCAGAGATCTCCATTTGAACTCAAACATTTCTCATCGAGTTCTTCCAAGAGCAAATTATTTGAGCTACGCTATCCACATTCATTTTGTAGCTCTATATTCATCCTGTACATCAACAAGTTGACTCATTAGTGTCTATTTTTATATTTCACAAGGAATTGTTTTAGAAAAGAGAAAAAGCTTATACTTAAATTAACTATAACCAAGACCTCCATTAAGTCTCTGAGCTCTGAAAGAGTGCCCTCTGAGCAATAAAACGTTCCTCTGGGGACACTCATAGTTGAGATGGAGGATCAGGGAAATACCCAGCTACTGAGAGCTTCTCTATGGCATTGACTCCAGCCTTTACATTGGGAACGTTGAGCTCTCTAAACAAAAACACACATCACGTCCCCTCTGACCGCATTTACTGAAGGGAGGGGTTCTAATCAAGTAGGTAGCAAGGAGAAAAGAAACATTTTGAAAAGGGAAAAAAAGAGTCTATAGGGTGTTCTCTGAATCGTAACCTTTGTTCTATTTGGATGTGGGCTAATGTTCTCCAAGCTCTCCCATAACAATCAAAGAGGGAGCTGACCTTCAAGCAACAGGGGCCTCCACGTTTCTATTGCGTTGTCTATTCTAGTCCCACTCCGCTTGGAGAATAATGCAGGTCTTTGTAAATATCGAGCCACATACAGAATCTTTACCAACCTATGAGGTTGTAATTAACTAGTAGTTGGGATCCCTTGGGAGATGGTCGATTCCTGGAGGATGAATTAATTTACAATTTTATTGATTTCTTTATTGATGTTTTTGTTACAGAGGAGAAAGCTGAGGTGCAGTAAGATGTCAACAGTGATTGGCACATTTTGCACCATAAAGATATGGCAAAGTGCTTTTGAAACTCAAGGGTGGATAACTTTTTTCCACAAAAAAACAAAAAAAAAACAATTTAATCGCAACAAAGAAACTACATTGTTCTTGTGCTAGAGCTAGCGGACGCCATAATCAAACTCATTCTCTAATAATTATCTAAAGTGGTGTAATGCGACACATAAACAACATCGTTCTTGCGCTAGAGCTAGCGGAGCCTATAATAAAACTTGGTCTCTAATAATTATCTAAAGTAGTGTAATGCAACAAATAAACAACATCGTTCTTGCGCTGGAGCTAGCGGAGGCCACAATCAAATGCGTTCACTGACAATATCTAAAGTAGTGTAATGTGACAAATAAACAACATCGTTCTTGCGCTAGTACTAGCGGAAGCCATAATCAAAAGCATTCACTGACAATTATCTAAAGTAGTGTAATGCGACAAATAAACGACATTGTTCTTCCGCTAGTGCTAGCGGAGGCCATAATCAAGCGCATTCACTGACAATTATCTAAAGTGGTGTAATGCGACAAATAAACGACATTGTTCTTCTGCTAATGCTAGCAGAGGCCATAATCAAATGCATTCACTGACAATTATCTAAAGTGGTGTAATGCGACAAATAAACAACGTTGTTTTTGTGCTAGTGCTAGCTGAGGCCATAATCAACCATGTTCAATGACAGTTAGCAGTGTAACACAAGAAAGAAACTACATTGTACTTGAGCTAAGGCAATAATCAAATACGTTCTCTGTCAAAAATGTGTTTTTACATTAAATAGCTTTAATATAGTTAATCCTTTTTGTTAGTTAAAAAAAGAACAACCATCCATTTGACAATCTTCAAAGTCCAGCGTGAGGTTTAAAATTTCCTGAAATGTTGTTGTAGCATGTTAGCGTGTCTTGCTGTGTGAAATTTGTGCAGTTTTCTCATAAAACAGGGATTTTCTGCGCTTCAGCCTCTGTGTTCATACTGTATTCTGACAAACCGTTTTTTATCACCGCAGTTATTTTTCTCACCCTTGAGTGAGTGAGTGTTTTTTCTTGCTTTCTGTTTGCATTCGCCTTTTGCTTGGGAAAATTTTCCTTTGTTTTGACTGTCAATTGGTATCTCATAATGGTCATTGAGATATCTTTATGTGAATTTAAACCAAGGGAGTAAACATGATTATTCTGTGCTCTAAGAAAATAGCTTACATACTGTATAAGGCCTATGTTATTTATATGTTGGTGCATTCTCGGTTTCTCATCAAAACACTCATCCTGCAGTTTTGCAGGAAACTACTTAATGTATATTTCCTCATAAACTGTAGTGTTTGTGTATATATTTTAAAGGTGAAACAGAGTAGAGATGAATGTTTACGGACACATTCAACTTTCTCTCTGCTCCTGAGAGTCCGAGCGCCCATTCCAACAGCAGATAATCCTTAAAACTCATTAAATGTGGCTGCTGGGGAGGACCATAGCCCTGACTAATTGGAAAGGAGACTGATTTCCTTACCTTGTTTTCCATGCAATTTGGCTGGTGACGGAGTTCCCTCTGCGATTACAGTTATGAGCCATCATGTTAGCGTTACATGCGCTGAACCTTTAAACAAAGCAAAGCCAGGTGGATTATTTGGTGGCTTATGAGTAGGACTTAATGTTTATATTTCTCGGAATGGACATTATTCTGTGCCAAATGAGTAAAGAGTCTCCTAGATGTTTCCTCTGTTTTGCTCTTGGGACAGTTTTTGATAAACAGATCAGTGGTCATGCTTACTAGTTGTCAACTGAAAAGGGTTTTTGTAAAGGCCCCATATCATGAGGAATCAAATTTACCTTGATCTTTTGAGATAAAAGCTTTATTGACCATGAAAACGTACTGTAAGTTTCAGAACTCAAAACGTCCTCCCGAGTCCAAAAAGAGCATTTATTGGAACCAAGCTGCAAAAATGACTCATTCTGAAGTTTTGCAACTTTACAATACAATGTAATGATAGCACATACCATGTAATACAATGAAGTAATGATCTGCATTTCTGTAAAAAAAAATTATTACACACATTTAAGGGGAACATACCATGTACACACAATTGTTGAATTTAAATGAATAGTTCATCCCAAAAATTAAAATTCTGTAATTATTTACTAACCCTCATGCCATTTGGTCACAAGACTCACAAGAACCAATGAAGTTTTATGAAGTGTCTTTCCGCCACTGTGTAGTTCCTGGATGCGGTTGATTTCTCTCCACTTCTGAAGGTCATAAAAGCTGCCTCACGTGCCTGGGCTGCGATCACACGCAGGCAGCGTTTTATGAATGGTTCATGCTCTCAGTGTGAGAACATAGCCATGGCAACATCGTGGTCGCGGCTTTCTTTTCTCACGAGAGAAAGCCACTTCAGCTGCCCCCCGTGTCGTACCGTCTTCCCACGGGATTGAGGATGACCCGGCTGGTGATGAAGGTGATTTGGGGATAACGACGGGCTCGGTTTGACAGGATAAATCCCCATGAACCACCCGCCCCCCGGCACGCTTGCTTGCTTTCGTCCGAGCTCAGGATGAGAGCGGCTCGCCTCGCGGCCAGTCGGCATTCTCCCTTGAGCCCCCCTGAATTGGATGACGACATCGCCGCTGCATCGGAGAGCGTCACAGCGGTGTCTGATGCTGATGATTCGTCTGGGCTGCCACCTTCGGGTCTGCTCGCCCAGTCTGAGGCTGACGCACAGATGTCCGCTATGCTTTCCCGGGCCGCCGTGCTACTCGATCGGTTCCTCGGGTCAGGGCGCCGCTCATAGCCATGCCCCCCCCCCCCCCAGTTCCGTTCTTCCCAGAAGTGCATGACGAGCTGACTCGGTCATGGAGGGCACCTTTTACTGTCCGCTCTCACTACCCTGGATGGCGGGGTGGCCCACGGGTACACGGAGGTCCCCCAGGTGGACAGAGCGGTTGTGATCCACTTGTGTCCCGAGAACACCGCCACCTGGCGGGACCACCCGGTACTCCCCTCCAGAGCCCGTAGAATGACTTCATCACTGACTTCGAAAGTCTACAGCAACACCTGACAGGCCGTCTCTGCCATGCATGCCATGGCTCTCCTGCAGGTTCACCAAGCCAAGGCACTCAAAGATCTGCACCTGGGTAGTAATGCCACAGCACTAAACTTACCACTGTAAACGGCCGTACCTTATTTTCGGCTCCTCAGTGTAAAATCCTGAGTGGCACTCGCTGCCCCTCTTCCCTTTATACCCGGATGTCCTGGGCGGGGCATGCAAATTCTGACCGCCAACTTGACATTGGCCTTTCTCAAGTTCAGAGGTACGTTTGGCATTCCAGGAAGACCCCTCGTGTCACTTCATTCGACACAACGTCTCGTTCCCTCCCTCGGGGAACGGAGGTTACAACAGTAACCATGACGATTTCTCTAATCTTGCCACAGAGCAAAACCAGAATGTCAACAAGAGAATTGTTGTCAGTCACAAGTTCTGAAGAAAGACAGCCCATTCAAAGCCATATTTGCTCACTTTAGTGTACCAAATCAATGGACGAGCCGATCAAAGACATTCTTGTTGAAACTTAAAAGTGTTTTGTGTGAAGGCAGATTCACCTGTGTTGATATGGGATGCTTTCAGCTCTGTTTTGTAGTGTTCTCCTGTCAAAATCCAACAGACTGTGACAGTGTGCCTTTGACTTTATTAAAGGGGTTAGAGAGATCATCTGTCTCCACAGAATTTTAAGAAAAACCTGTGTTTTCTTGTTCTAAGATTAGCCAAAATATTAAAAGTCAGAGATCGATATACAGTAAACAGTTTGAATGCAAACATTTCTTATCAAATTCAATCAAAAATAACAAATGATCTGAGATATGCTATCCACAAAATTTGTATATCTCTATACACTGTATGTCAACAGTTCACTCCAGAGAATAAAACAGAATTCAGAGTGCATGATTGGCGTTCATATGCATGATGGTTACAGCCTGCAAGAAAACAGGAACTCTAAACATATTCTATGCAAGTATGCCATCGCATAGCCAACACCCACTCCGGTCCGGTGTCACTAGCAGCTGTCTTGACCTGCTCTCTCTGAACCTGCCCTTGACTGGTTAAAAACTGTCCAGAAAACTAAAGGAACAAAGCAATATTATTTTGGTATTCATGACATTCCAATGTGATAGAGGGTCAGTTTGCTAGGTTGAGTTTGCTATGGTTCTTCATAATAACCGGATGCCAATTACAACTGACTTCTGGAAAAAGGAAATAACCAATGTTTAAGGTTACAGTCAAAACAGCAAGAGCCCGACCCATTACTGCAAAATTAAAGGTGTTTTACTTACTTACAATTTTACTTTTCACCCTGTTCCTCACACAATGCTATCTTATGACATTTAAACACTTTTAATATAGCACATGACTCATTTTAACAAGAGCCCGACTGATATGGGATTTTTGAGACAGATACGATACTGATTTTAGAGGGGGAAAATTCACTGATTACCAAATATGGTGGCTGATATAGAGCTGGAAAGAAAATAGACTTTTTCTATGTGGATTGTTCACAGATTTTGCACCGATATGACTATGCAAAGGTACTCAGGAGGCTGCTTTCTTAAACAAATATTTTTATCAAAGAACATTTGACATTATTATTATACATTGTCAACAAATTCTAGAAATGAACACTGAGAAAATACAAAATAAATACAAACAAAATAAATATCTAAATAAACATCAGTCCTGTTTAGTATCAGTCAAATGCTGACTATTTTAATACTGCCAGTCAATTATTGGCAGGTTATAAAACAAGAAGCATTTACACCTGCCAAGACAAGAGAAAAACAGCAGCAGCGGTGTTACAGAGTATTCTGCTATACAAGTTCAGGTGAAACTTTCAATGGTGGAAAACCAGACTTTTAAATATTATATTTTATAAATGCAAGGACTGGAATTGTTTGGTTGAAGGAGGTACCAAACTGTGAATCCTGAACAAAACAGTTTGTTGAATACATGTTTTTACATTAGCTTCCACTCAGCTGACTCACTAGTTAGCTATAAGCTTATTGTCACAGAAAGTAAAAGATGGACCAGCATCACTTCTCACCAACTAGGTAACAACGTAGTGTGAAATCAATACTCGACACAATCCACCACTGCACCGTTGTCTGCTGAGCTTCAAAAAGATGCTCTGATGTTTACCTTTTAATCTGCTACATTACTGACTGCACTGACAAACGATAGCTGGCTAACAGCAAACAGTTGTGATAAACAGGTGACATGGTAGTCAAGGACAGGGTTAACATTATATTAGTTATATTGAAAAGAGAAAATGATGGGGTCATTGTATATTAACTTTCCCGTATGTATTTCACAAACTAGTTAGCAATTAACTGAGAAGACACCACTTAACACTGCACCTCTTAAATCCACCCTGTCTACAGAGCCACCGTCAGCTCAGAGTCAACTTTGTAAACAGTGGAATCGGAGTGTGCTCTGCTGGACAAACAACGTTATGAAACCAATTCTAAAGCATTGTTTTCTGCATTATATGTTTTAAACCAATACATCGGTCGGGAACTCATTTTAACGTTTGTTCAAGTGCGATCAAATTACGCTGTAACTCAATAGTCGACACGTGAGCCGAAAGTGTTATAGAATTGTAATTTTTCATCTCACATTTGCTTTTTCAGACACTATCAGTTAGGTTTAGTTTCAAGGTTTAGGGTAGGGAGGTTGGATTTGCTGATTTAAAACTCCATAGAGCATAAACCTTAAAAACTTAATCTGTTTAGGGAACATTTTATCTACTTTTAGCACCACACAGAGGACATTTCAGAGACAAGTGTAAGGAATAGCGATGGGAAAATGCATTGATGCATTGCGAGTTGGAGTCTGTGTCATTTTTCCCAAGGAAATAGTTAGACTCGCTCTTTATCCAAGCCCTGCGCGAGTCAGGTACCAGCGGGACAAGGGCTGCTTCGTCCCAGTGGCGCCTGCAGCTGTACGGCTGTACAGCGATTGTTCTGAATGGTTACTGGAATAAATGCTTTTTAGCCAATAGTTACATTAATGCCACTCATACTCCAGAAAAATTACTTCTCTCAAAGTCAACCTGACCAGGCTGAGAACATCCTTGAGAGAGATCCATATTTCCGTTTTGGTGACCCGGCCCAATGCTGAACTGTGAGTCCTGGAGTGCCAAGAACCACCGAGTCATTCAGGCATTTGTGTCCTTTGTCTGGGCAATCAATTGAAAAGGTGCATGATCTGTGATTAATGTAAAAGATCTCCCCAACATGTAATATTGCAACTCCAGGACCACCCACTTAATCACCAGGGGCTCTTTCTCAACATCAGCGTACCTGGTCTTGGCCGGGTTCAAGCGTATACCACCCACAAACGCGACCCCAAATTGATAAGACTGCAGCAATTGCAGCCTGCTCTTGACTTATGACCAAAAAGGTAAGACAGTTCTATCGGGAAGACACGCAGGCTTGAGTGAGGTTTAAGATGCCATTTATTTGATAGATGTAAAACAAAGTAATGTCTCTCTCTTTGGCGTAGGCCCCGTCCGGCGCTCCGAGGGAGTTGTGCCCGGAACCGTCATATCCTGCCGGAGATAGGAGGCAGGGGCGAGGAGCCTACCCCCGTGCGGGACAGGGCTCAGCTGGTGGTGGTGGGGTGGCGGAGGTTGCCTGTGTTTTAGCGCACTGCAACAGCAATGTGATAGATTGTGAGCAGACTTATAAAGCATTGGCTTACATGCGATTGGCTAGGAATTACCCCGTTAATGATGTGATGATGTACAGCTGCTAGCCTTCCCGCTAGAACTACGCTGCACTACGTTGCACTTCCATTTCCTGGGGCTGGCTAACTATTCTACTGTCACCAGCCCGCTGTCTGATCTTATTAAAAAGGGGGAACCAGATCTGGTCCAGTCGATGGAGCTGTGTCAGCAGGCGTTCACATAGGTGAAAGCTGCGCTTTACGGTAGGCCATTATTACACTCTCTTGATTTCTCTCTTCCTCTTGTGTTATAGATTGACACATCAGTCAGGGGGTTGGGAGCTGTGTGGTCCCAGGTGTTCAAGGGGGAGCAGCGCCTAGTGCTGTACATCAGCTGAAAGCTCTGGGAGAGAGAGTCGAGGTACAGTGCCATTGAGAAGGAATGTTTGGCCATCAAGTGGGCAGTCCTTACCCTTCGGTATTACTTCCTGCGATGGGCCTTCACCCAGTAGCTCCATCACATAAAGGATACAATGCGCAAGTCACCCTTTGGTATCCAGCTCTTCAGCCATTTAAGTTCGAGGAGGTCTACAGACCGGAGCACAGTAGTGGGCAGGCTGGATGGCTCCCTGGCCTGAGTGATAGGGGTATGAGGAGGTGGGGGCACGTTCGAGCACCGATTTGTAAATGGAGAGCGAGATCGGGAGATGAGAATGGTAAGGAGATCCACCTGTGGGTATCATCTCTAACAGATGTTTTTGTTTTGCAGTGAGAGCGGAGAGGGATAAAAAGAGTGCATCCAGTCATTGTTGCATCAGGCATTATGTTATTCTTTATTACTAGCTGTTATCTATTGCATGTACCACATTATATCTAAAAGTAACATTCATAATATCTAATATCAATTTTATTTGTTAATATATACAGCCACACACATAAGCCAAACCTCCTTTGTCTTAAATGCATCGGTGACTCTAGTGCTCAAGTCTAGTGCAATAATTATGAATCGTTCCAAAATAATCAAATCCAATCATCACCAAATTTCAGATTTCACAATGCATTGTAATCATTAGGTAAAGAATCGTAATCGAATCAAACCATTGTTATAGCAAATCGTCACACCCCTAGTAAGGAACCATGTAATATACTTTTTTTTATATGTAATCACAGTCAATAAATCATCTGAGCTTGTGGCCACAATACCAGTGTGTGTGTGTGTGTGTGTGAGCGTGTATTTATCACTTTGTGGGGACCAAATGTCCCCATGAGGATAGTAAAACCCGAAATTTTTGACCTTGTGGGGACATTTTGTCGGTCCCCATGAGGAAAACAGCTTATAAATCATACTAAATTATGTTTTTTGAAAATGTAAAAATGCAGAAAGTTTTCTGTGAGGGTTAGGTTTAGGGGTAGGGTTAGGTTTAGGGGATAGAATATAAAGTTTGTACAGTATAAAAACCATTATGTCTATGGAAAGTCCCCATAAAACATGGAAACACAACATGTGTGTGTGTGTGTGTGTGTGTGTGTGTGTGTGTGTGTGTGTGTGTGTGTGTGTGTGTGTGTGTGTGTGTGTGTGTGTGTAAACAGAGTGCGTGTGGTCCTGTTAGTGTATTGTATGTTATGATGACCATGAGTTTCTGGCTGCAGTTTGGCTTTGCCCAGGCGGGAGGCTCTGCTGGCAGGCATGTTGTATCCTTAATGCACCTGATGTGTGTGTGTTTGTGTGTGAGCTCATCTTAGGCTGATGCAGATTGACTTGACATGCCCAGTGCCCTGCGGCAAGATCCTGGTCCCCCTAATCCTGGCCCATGCTCCAAATTTAGGGGAACGGCAGTCGTAATGGGCCCCATGGTGAGCTGTGTGTGAGGGTTCTTAAGGGCCTGTCACATTGCCCTGGCACAGAACTTTGTCATCACCCCCATCTCCAGTCTGTGTGCCCCTCTGTATGCCCCTCGACACACACACACACACACACACACACACACACACACACACACACACACACACACACACACACACACACACACACACACGGAAGACTTCTGTCTGTACTCCTGCATGTCACATCAGGAGGAGTGCTGATTCACTGCTGATCATTCTGTTATATCTTTTTTTATTTACTTGGGATAAGAAAACACTAAATCAAACTAAATAGGATACATTTTTCAAGACATACTTTGATGTTGGCAAATTAGTGAAGAATGCTTCAGGACGTCCCAGAGTGTCCAGCAGGTGCCAGGACCGTCTCCTCCTGAGGAGTCAGCTACGGGATCATGTCACCACCAGTGCAGAGCTCAATATCAGCAGCAGGTTGGTATGAGGACATCTGCACGCACAGTGAGGCGAAGACTTTTGGACAGTGGCCTGGTGTCAAGAAGGGCAGAAAAGAAGCCACTTCTCTCCAAGAAAAACATCAAGGACAGACTGAAATTCTGCAGGAAGTACAAGGATTGGACAGCAGAAGACTGGTGCAAAGTTATTTTCTCTAATGAAGCCCCCTTCCGACGGTTTGGGACATTTGGAAAATTGATAGTCTGGAGAAGAAAAGGTGAATGCTACCATGAGTCCCGTGTCGTGCCAACAGTGAAGCATCCTGAGACCATCCATGTGTAGGGTTGCTATTCATCACAGGAAGTGGGCTCTCTCACAATCCTGCCCAAAAACACTGCCATGAATAAAGAATGGTATCAAAATGTCCTGCAAGAGCAACTTCTCCCAACGATCCAGGAGCAATTTGGTGATGATCCGTGCATTGTCCAGCATGATGTCACAAGGCAAGAGTGATAATGAAGTGGCTCTGAGATCATTACATTTAAATTTTGGATCCGTGGCCAGGCAGCTCCCCGGAGCTTAATCCCATAGAGAACCTCTGGTCAATCCTCAAAAGGCGAGTGGACAAGCAGAAGCACTAATAAGTCAAGAATGGATCGCCATCAGTCAGGATTTGGTCCTGAAGCTGATATCCAGCATGCCAGAGTGAATTGTAGAGGTTATGATGAACAAGGGTCAACACTGTAAATTTCGACTCTTTGTATATAGTGAATGTTTTTGCCAATAAAAGCCTTTAAAACTCATGAAATGCTTATCATTGTTTTCCAGTATACCATAGAAACATGTGAAAAAATCATCTATAAATACTGAAGCAGCAAACTTTGCAAAACACAAAATATATGTCACTGCCAATACTTTTGGCAATGGCTGTAGACAGACAGACAGACAGACAGACAGACAGACAGACAGACAGACAGACAGACAGACAGATAGATAGATAGATAGATAGATAGATAGATAGATAGATAGATAGATAGATAGATAGATAACTCATAAGTGTTTTCTTAAAGAGAGGGACTCTCCCGGATTAGCGTCTATGAGTTAGCATCCATCCATCCATCCATCATCAACCGCTTATCCTGTGTACAGGGTCGCGGGTATGAGTTAGCATTTAATATGCAAATGTATCATCCTGAACCACATAATGAGCAGTGTGGTGATTGCTGACACTGCTGTAAGAATAAAAGAAATCTGCCAGAATTTACTCACTCTCATGCCGTTCCAACCCTGTATGACTTTATTTCTTATACAGAACACAACAGAGAAAATGAATGAAATTAAATGAATGAAGGTTAATCTTCAGCAAGTCACTTTTAAGCTTAAAAAAATGACCTAAAAGTATCACAAAAATAGATAATGTGAGTCATACGCCACAGTCAAACTCTTCCGTAGGAACATAATGAGTTTTGGTGAGAAACAACCAAAATGTAAGTCATTTTTCTCGCTTGTTCATGTGTTGTATTTAGCACTAAACATTGTACGTTTTTGTGTGAATACAACATGACAGACAGTGATATTAGTGAAAACAACATATTTTGTGTTCTACAGAAGACTGTGGAATGACATGAGGGTGCTTAAATTATGACAGTATTTTCATATCTTGTGTAAACAAAAAAACAAAATAAAATTAATTTTCCTCCGAACATCGCCAACATTGAGGCATAACATGTCAATACGTTTTTAGATTAAGATTCAAAGAGTCAAAAATTTATGAAAATGTATGAGGGAAAGTATATTTGAAGTCATCAGAACAACAAGTTTTTCACCATTTTGCCTCACTAATTCATTTTAACCTTTTATGCTCAGATGGGCCCACAATAAAAAAAATGTTTGTCAAAATATTAACTACAGTCTTGACTAACACAAAATAGCTTAGAAGCTGTACTTTACAATGCATGTAAGCATTATGACCAAAACTGAACAAGTGCTTTGAAATTTGCAGACAAATCAGAAGTGTTCAGTTTTTATAATATATTAAAATGTGCACTGTAGATATTATTGTAAATGGTAAAAACATCAAAATGATCAAATAACCACTTTTCATATGTTGTTGAAAAGCTCTCAAAGAGAAGAATACAACCAGCCTATTTGTTTATAGCGAGAAATAGCTTAGTATATGTCTTTGACAATTATCTTGGTTTTGCCTATATTCCGTGTTTTCACTTATAACTTCAAGAAACATAAACGGAATATAAAATATCACGTCATTATTTAAAGGAGGTGATAATCAAGATAATCAGATGTATAGATCATTAGATAATCAACATGAAGCACAATGTTACATATGACCACCAGGAGATGGCGCCAAATACACGACACAGACTCAATGATGACTCAAATGACACAGAATGAAACTCATTCTGTGAAATCTCATGAGTAAAATCATGTCTGCATGCTATGCAAACCTTTAGTCATTGTTGTGTTTGCATGTGTAATTAGTTCTTATGTACAATTATTATGTTTTATTTGTTTGGAGATGCTTTTGGACACTATGATAAATAATTTTTGCAATGCTAAAACTTTTGATCGCTTTGTTGAATCAACACAATATTTTACACAGATACAGTTGACCTGATTGGGATAAAAACAAACCGTTTTTTGGAGCCACCTTATTTACACCCAGATATATATATATATATATATATAATGTCAATAAGAAAAATAAGAAAAAGTTTAATTCAATGAAAGTTTTGGCAACATTTTTGTGTGATTTGTCAGCAATTTCATAGGCAGAGAGTCTCAGAATGTCTCATAATCTAAAATGATACCAAAACCTCCATGTTTGTTTCAGTTTTTTGTTAAGTTATAAGCCTTTCATTTTGGGTATGACACTGAAACAGGAAACAAGAGTTAAATAGACCTGTTGTGGGACAAATTAATTATTAAAAGTACAAATACTCCATGTCAATTAATATGAAGTCAAGAAAGCAGTCAACTTCCAAGGTACTTTTACACATTATACATGCAGAGGAAATCTACAGTATGTGAAATATTCTGTATATTTGTAAACTATGAGCGTGCACAATTAAACAAACAGTTTCAAGAGCTCTATCTGGTAGAACAGCGATGCGTTTAGTGCTGAGACTGCTCGTTTCATGGTGTTTTCAAGTTTCTGAAGAACGTATTAAAGCATGCATTTACATTTTGTTTAATAAAGTCAGTCTAAGTGAATTCTATGAAGTATTATGAACAAATACCAGATGTCTCGCACAACAAATATGTAAGCAATTTAGAGATGTTTGCACCAGCGGTACAGATAATTACTCGTGATTACCCCTTCAAATGGACGCTACAGCTTTAATTTGTTAGTCAAATACGCGTTCGCAGATGGCATTGTGTTGGTTTAAGGCTAAACATTTGAACACACTCCATTCATCACCTTCATAGCTTCCCTTTTAGCATCTTTTCTCCTTCTAAACAAGGGCTTTTTCAGTTCTCCAAACACATTTTCCCGGTTGTATTCAAGGCGCCCATTTATCTCTGTTGGAGGGAAATATGCATTCATTTATGTGATCTGTATGATTACCATCACAATATGCCTTTAATGCAGAGGTTAGGATGTTCGTCAGAGTGCAAACGAGACGGGCAGCACTTTTTTGAAGCTTTAAGAAGTTAGCGCTAGCACTCTGTGCCTTCTCATTGTTTCAGACTTGGTATTCCCCTCACAGACGGGCCTAAACTTTGGCCTGAGAGATGTGCTTCAGGAATCCAGCCTGCTGCCAGTCCAATGCACTCACTAGTCAGACTTCCCAAATCTTTTTCTCCCGCGGTCTTTGTCTTGGCTAATTCTCTCTCTTTCTCCTGCTTTCAACCATTTGTGCGCTTTCTTTCCATTATTGCCCTGGTTTTTTTTGCTACAGCCTCACTTTAGACACTTCTGCTCTGAAAGCAAGTTTATTAGTTAGAGCTGAAGCATGTCACTGTTTTTCGATGTTAAAATACTTTATTATATCTAGAGCTGTGTATCGATACAGATTTCCGATTAATTAGGGTATAATTCGGTTAAAGCGTCTTTTGTCCAATTTCGATACCACGAGAAAATTCTTATTTGATTTGAAAATTCTCAAGTAATTAATCAAGACTAATAGACAGTCAGTATTAAAAATCAAAGAAACAAATTACCAGCTATAGAACAAATGGTCCCACTTATATCAGGTGTCTTTAACTATTAATATCTTTGACAATTATCTTGGTGTTGCTTATATTCCGCGTTTTCACTTATAACTTCAAGAAACATAAACGAAATATAAAATATCACATATCATTATTTAAAGGAGGTGATAATCAAGATAATCAGATGTATATATATCATTAGATAATCCACATGAAGCACAATGTTACATATGACCACCAGGAGATGGCGCCAAATACACGACACAGACTCAATGATGACTCAAATGACACAGAATGAAACTCATTCTGTGAAATCTCATGAGTAAAATCATGTCTGTATGCTATGCAAACCTTTAGTCATTGTTGTGTTTGCATGTGTAATTAGTTCTTATGTACAATTATTATGTTTTATTTGTTTGGAGATGCTTTTGGACACTATGATAAATTATTTTTGCAATGCTAAAACTTTTGATTGCTTTGTTGAATCAACACAATATTTTACACAGATACAGTTGACCTGATTGTGATCAAAACAAACCGTTTTTTGGAGCCACCTTATTTACACCCAGAGATTTGTCAGCAATTTCATTTCACTAACATTAAAATAAATACAATACAAAGTATTTATTGTGTTACTACAGGTTCATTCTCACAAGATTCACATTTGCTGCTACTG